>NC_056734.1:291433129-291683129 GCF_019279795.1 Protopterus annectens | reverse complement strand
ACCTGTTGCTGTAAGGCAACAACACAACCTCTGCACCACTGTGCCATCAGTCACGTAATGTCAGGAAGGGTTCCTCACTGGTATGTTTAGTAGAAAAATCACCTGCAGTTCAAAATCAGTGGAAGAAGCAGAAGCTCCAGGTGGAAGCAAGCAAGAAACTGATCAAACAAAGATACCGGTTCTGTAACTAAGTTGGATGTCTTCACATTCAGTAGGAATATCAAGTCCAGAGTATAGACAAATGTATGTACAGATAATAACCTGAGCAAACTCAAAGTTTTTCATAACGCTACAACATTATCTGGCAAGTGTCACCAGTCCACCATTGACCTGGATGCTGAAGTCAAAAAGTACAGCTAAGTATTGGTGACCAATATCTGGGTCAATGAGGAAATCAGTGTCCTCAGAAAGGAATTGTCTTGCACAAACTGGCTTGTACTACATAAAGTGAAACTGTAGTTTGCTCTGTAAACAAAGACAAGGTCAAAGAAGTTGGTCTCCCTAGATGTAGCCTGAGTTAGTCATAACCTTTGGCCACAGCAAACAACAACAACCTCATCCCCAGTCCTACCCTTCTGGGAAACTGTATCATCAATAACCCAGCTGGAATGGCTGAGGTATAATAAGGACAAAAGCTGTCATTAAGCCATATCTTTGTGATAAAAGCAAGGTACATACCTCACAGCAGATCTGAAATAATCCCAGCCTTGTTACAGCCTGATGTTGCATTAGTATACAGTGTCATAAAAGGGTTCACAATGATGGACCTTAAGTAGCTGGCAATGATGGGAAAATCCAACCCTGGAACCCTGGCTGTTGTTTGTAGAGAAGAACTCTTATGACTCACCCCAACAAAGTTGGGGTGGGTCTATTGACCCACCAGAGAAATACTAGTGGAAGCATCAGTAATGGTCAGTTCAAATTTGTCCAGACTCAACATATTGCAAGCTTATACTGACAAAGCATTTAATTGCCACAGTCAGGAAGGGGGCCCTTGCAGCCTTCACAGGGTATAATCCCCTACCTATAATTTTATGTTAAACAGAATGGTAAAATCTAAATTCTACAAGTGTTTTGGAATTCTCATTCCCCTCAGTTTACATTGCTCTACATGCAACTTTTAATCAGGACAGGAAGTCATCAAGACCTGCCTAAAACATTGTAGTAGCTGGAATTAATCAGGAAACTATCATACCCATAATCTGCATAGGAAATGAATAATGTTCATATTAGAATCAGTACTGAGGGAAATCATACAAGACCTCAGTAATAATTGCAGAAGAAAACAGGAGGTCACTGTCCAGTCCAATATCCCATTCACCATGCAACTGTAGCTCACACTAGTTATGTAAACCTCAACATATTAGCCAAACTTATGGCTCAGATGGGATGACAGTACTAAAAGTAAAAGGAAAGTCACACCTAGAAGAGAATTCTGTTACCTCCAGGTTATACACCTTAGAATTTTCCTGGATTTTACTCAAGTAATCTGGAATACACTGGTCTTCAATACAGCATTGCCTTTCCAAACTGTCTAAACAAGGACACCTGAAAAGCCACAAAGAAGATCACGGGACCTTTATAAAACTTCTTTTGGAAAGATGTAAAAAAGAAGAGTTGTCACAATTAGCCAAATGCAGAAATTACTTCACCTTTCATTTCAATTCATGCACAAAAGATGTATTGCAAAAATTAATGATCACTACGTTGTGGCACCAAAGAAAAATTATCACCTTCTGGAATTCTCTGCAGCTTTTCTAGACATGGTATACAAGGAACTAAAACAATGGAGAAGAAATCTAAGACGTCATAGATGATGTGAAAATTCTGACAATATCTCTCAGCTGCTTTGCTCAAAATTCTGGACAAAGACAAAATAATTTTGGAGACAAATATCCAAAATCAGGGTATTTTTTAAATATTACTCTAATTATCTTAAAAATACGTTAACAGAACAATAAACTTTGAATCAGTGTACATTTACAGAATAATAAGAATTTTGAAACTCTAATGTCTGTCCAAAAATCAAAACATTTAAAAATGACAAGGCAAAATATGAGGCAAAATCAGAGACTTTCAGCAAAATCAAGGACAGCTGAGAGGAAAGATCCTGACTACTACAGTTTTTAGCATTAGAGTTGTTATTATGTAGCTGAAAGCTATGGAAGTAATGTTAAGTCTAGAAGAATGAAGACTTTATTTACTCACTTATATGAGTCAGTCCATTAGATATTCAACAGATACCACAATGTATGTTTTAACATTGGCAGTTGGAAAAGAGTTGGTATTAATGGGACCCAGGAAGCTTCTCTGGCTAAACTTATGGAATGTGGACCACAATATGAAGAACATGTGTTAATTCTGTCTGTCCATGGAAAATAACTGTTTGATAAAGGTTCAGTGAACAAGTACTATATGAACCAATACAATATGATCAGAAAGATCAATACGCCATTTGCTGTGAAGTATCATCTATAGCAATTACTCTGGCAAATTTGCTTCAATAACTGATACGGTTAGCCTGATTTCTTATGCTATTACTTCCTGAATGTGCAGTAGTCAGGAGTGAGTCACCACTCCATATGCGTGCTATATGAACATTAGAATATATCATAATACAACTGATAAAGTGCAATATTCTAAGCAATCACAATGTGAAGTCATAGTCCTTGCAATACCTACTGTTATAATATAGTCTAATGTCTTCCTGTCCAATTGTGGTAATTTATTGCGTTGTTGATATTTTAATTATCACTGTATGTGCATTAGTCTTACTGTCATTCAAAATATGTGTTTGATTGTTACATCTTGCAGGAGACCAAAGCAATGTCATTTTGTTCAGCTTGCACTGCTGTGTATATCTGACTGACAATAAAGTTTACTTTGACTTTGACTTTGACAAGAGCAACTCGATCCACAGTCCAGTAAACCTATGTGTTTTGCTTGAAAAATGGCAAGTACAACTAGGTTCTGTACCAGACTATGGAACAAGATGCTCAAATAAATGCTTGTCAGCTGAAAGGTTTCCCATATCTCTCAGAAGAGGAAAACTATAACATTTGACTATGGCCATCCTTAATAATTGTAGTGCCCAGTCTTGACAATTTGGGATCCTCCCAGCTGATCCCTCTATCTACTTCAAATTTAACCCAGTTGTATCTTCTGCAGCAGTAACTAGAATGATACACAAAACTATATGGCTAATCTGATCTCAGCTTTGTGTTGAAAACCCAGTGCAACACTCAACAGCAGGAAATGACTATTATAGGAACAAAAATAACTAGAACTTTGAGCCATTGTGGCATCAAGCTGCAGTATTAATAATACTAGACCGGTCACTAGTGCGATGCATGACAGGAAATGGGGTCCACTTCAATAGCAAGATTTGAAGCTACTGTTGAAGCAAAACTAGACTACAAGTAGGAACATGCACTGTACTTTGTTGTAGAATCACCAAAGTAAATATTGTAGGTTGCATAAGGTATTATGACCCTGTGATAGCCTTGATTAGGACTCCTTGTGGGATCAGGGCCCTGTTGGGCCACAGAGGTTCCACTGGCCTAAGGCCAACTTTGCAGCTGACTCATGTTGGACAAAATATTATGATAAAGGCTCTATTATTCAAATTGCTGTTCAAGTGTGCACCAAATGAAAATATGATTATATAAGAATTCTTCAAGCATCCTTTACTTTTATTACAATTCTTCATAGAACTATATTAGCCACACGTTTCACCATTAATCCAATAAAAATTCATGAACCAAGCATTTTTTACATCTACACAAGCCCCTCTCCCTACTCCTTCCCCCACAACCCTACATAATTATTGTATAGCATAATTAATGGATCTCACAGCAGTGCAGAAAAGGAGAAATTCCTTTAAACTGCAGTGCTTGCTTATCTCAGAATAGCATATCAACATGCGGAAAGTCACTCTAACACTTGGCATACAGCTAAATTCTTGAACTTCAACACAGCCTCACACACATAAAAGCAAACTCACCTTACTGACGTGCATATACATACACATGCGCACACACAGACACACACACACACACACACACACACACACACACACACACACACTATTCACATAAACAATTTTGCATGATAGCAGGCATATGAACACCACCAGTGATGAGTGTGACATCTTCTCAGTTTTAACACTGCTGTGAAACAATAATACAGGCTGAGAAAAATGGAGCTGGTGTCAAGGAAAGGTGATGAAACAGCTATATAACTAAAGTGAGTGCAACCAAATCTGCCAGCTGTCCTCATAAACAAAGGGCTTTCTACTATTTAACCAGTCAGATAAATCTCAATCCATGGTTCAACATGTTAGTCACAGCACTTGTAGAAGTATCCTACCAAGAAGAGGATAGAGGGAGTACCCCACCATTCTCTAACTATTAATCAGACATCCTTGACATCAATAACTTAATTTACAGTTATATTTAAAAATAAGTGATACGAGTTGTATATGAATAAAAGCATTATTATTATTATCTTAATATAGGGAGGTATATGCAGTGCAGTATCACCACTATGCACAGACTGTCAGGTTTTATCTGAGTATTTGTTACCATAAAGACTTGCTCAAAATCTATGACAAAGGAAGATAAAATAAAGAGTTAGAGCAGCCCGAACAAAGGACGGATGGGAGGAGGCACGTGGAAGATAAAGGAGATGAAATTATAGAGGAGGTTATTGTATGTAATGATAGTAAATTATGTTTTGTGCAGAACTTCTTATAACTATATTAGTAGCAGTTTAACCAGGGGTAGTGCAAGCACAGAGTCGTTGATCTCTCATATTACGCAGTATGATAGGCTTCACAATACAGACAGTAAAGTTAATATTGAAGAGCTGTTTCTTCACTTCTGTGGATCAAAAAGAAACATACTGGCACATTTTAGCAAAGTCTAGTGACTACAGATTCTTGAGGTGGCCTGTTATTCTGCTTTATTAGGAAGCACTGTCAGTATAATTGCCTTGCACTTTCACCTATGATGACCTTCATAAAATGTACCCTCATAATTATGGCTGTATTTAAGAAAAATGGAATACATGCCGTTCCAGTTTTGATAACAGTCTCTGTTTGTTAAGGACCCCTTTACCCCTAGTATGTGACATGAGCCAGTCATAATGACGGCCAATATTTTAAGACATGGAAATGAGGTTAATCACCTCTGCCAAGTAGGAAGTACTTAGAAGCTTTGGCTCACATGAATGCAGGTATGATTAATTGACTTCACAGAGTAGGATTCAACTGTCTTGAAACCCAAGGCTTGGGAATTACAAGCCACCTGTCATTTAAACCTTCTCTCAATACAGTGATTTGTAGCAGTTCTGACACCACAACAAATCTTTTTACTAACATCACTGATATAATATGGTGATGGACAGGTTGACAGACAAGATCAGACAGGAGTCCCCATGGACTATGATGTTTGCGGATGACATTGTGATCTGTAGAGAGAGTAGGGAAAAGGCTGAGGAGACCCTGGAGAGGTGGAGATATGCTGTAGAGAGGAGAGGAATTAAGGTCAGCAGGACTAAGACAGAATATATATATGTGTGAATGAGAGGGAGGATAGAGGAATGGTGAGATGCAGGGAGTAGAGTTGGTGAAAGTGGATGAGTTTAAATACTTGGGATCAACAGTTCAAAGTAATGGAGAGTGTAGAAGAGAGGTGAAGAAGAGAGTACAGGCAGGGTGGAGTGGGTGGAAAAGAGTGTCAGGAGTGATTTGTGACAGATGGGTACCAGTAAGAGTGAAAGGGAGGTATACAAGAGGGTAGTGAGACCAGCTATGTTATATGGTTGGAGACAGTGGCAGTGACAAAAAGGCAGGAGTCAGAGCTGGAGGTGGCAGAGTTAAAGATGTTAAGATTTGTATTAGGTGTGACGAAGATGGACAGGATTAGGAATCAGTATATTAGAGAGTCAGCTCAAACTGGATGGTTTGGAGATATAGCCAGAGGGGCGAGATTGTGTTTGTTTGGACATGTGCTAAGGAGGGATGCTGGGTCAATTGGGAAAAGGATGCTAAGGATGGAGCTGCCAGATATAAGAGGAAAAGAGGAAGGCCTAAGATAAGGTTTATGGATGTGGTGAGAGAGGACATTTAGGTGGTTGGTGTGACAAAGCAAGATGCAGAGGACCGGATGAAATGGAAACAGATGATCCACTGTGGCGACCCGTAATGGGAACAACTGAAAGAAGAAGAAGACTTGATACAATAGATGCTTGCTATAGAATATACTCTGGTAAACAATTACATCAGTGGGGGAATTTTCAGGTCTTTGGCATAATTTGTGTTAAAACAGTATGACAGACAGTGCAGCACTATTGTCTTATACAGGGAACTAAAATGTGTGAAGTTTCATCTGTTACTATGATAAATGAAAGGGGCAATAGTGTTATCTATCAGACACCTCTGCAATATTATGGTCTCATATCTTGTGAGGACTGTGTACACCACTGCTGACTGCCTCAATGTCATTCATAATTTTGAAAGAATGGTCGTGAAAGCCAGTGATATTTAATAAGAAGAAAAAATATATATAGGATGGCCTTGCCAAGCACATCTCATGATATCACCATCTTGATGTTGCACTCATATTACCATACTTGGCTGGACTAATGTGGGTTGTGTGGGCTATCACATACCTGTAACTTTGAAATTGGTTATATACCCCTACCAGTAACTATTCAATTCATGAAGAAAAGAAGGAACATGCAATAACAGCTACCATATCTATAGACTGGTCATAGCAGCAGATAGCTGCAGTGGTACAAGCAGTGGTACAAACAACTAATAAGTATGCTATGGAAAGTTCTGTTGGAAGTCCGACAACAGAAAGATGTGCTACTGCATAAGCTAATTCTGCACTTAGATCTGGATGTAACAGAATCTTATTGAACCAGACAAAATGATTAGATTAACATTACTATATGTTTCTTGATTCTGCTCAGCGGTTGTTAAGCTAATGATCTGTGATGAGTCTAGTACACATAGTGGTTTCCCAGGATTTTTAGTCAACCTCAGTGCACTAATGTAGCAATTGTTAACAATGTAACTGTAATTGGACCGAAGAGAACTGGATTACTTTTGAACTATTGTGTAGTACCATGTCTCATTCACATTAGCCTGCAAAGGTATTTTTGATTCACACTGTATGGCTTACATAAGCATCAAAAATTGAGCTCTGCAAACAATTAGCTGTATTGAATAATTTATCAATGGACCTTAAACTAATGAATATTTATGAGAGCATTCATAATGTTATTTCAAAAACATCTCCTTTTCTAGTTAGGTAAACATCCACTTTCCAATTAAGGCCAGTAGATGAGTATGTGGAAGAGGTAAAATAACCTTATCCTGCCACCCCAAAAACAAAACAAAAAAACAGTGGAATCAAGACAATCCTTACTTTTAAGATCAAAATTATAAGTTCCACTTGGTCCAGGAATGGTCCTAAACTACGGCATAAGTTAAAAACACATATCCAATTTCCCTATTCTGCTTTCAAGCATTTCCAACAATTGCTATCTAAACCTCAGATGTTTCCAACCAAATATTTAAATTTCCTTGACTTAGCAAAGGATGGCATTAGGCCCACTAGCTGTAGCCACTTTTCTTGACTTATAATGATCTGAAGAAGATTATTCGAAAGCACTTATCATTTGACAAGGAAGGGACCATTTTATCGTGTTGACTTTTAACTTTTGTGAAATTAAAACTTGTTTTCAACGGACTACCAGCATCCACATTGTGGGTAACACTTTGCCTATTTTCAGGTTTTGTACTTAGCTCCACGATACATTTTTCTATCAGCCATGGCCGTTTTTTCTGCCATTTGTTTACGTTTCTTCTTTTGGCAGTTTAACTCTAGCAGTGGAAAGGTATTCATCATTTTTTCACTTTTCTTGACTTAGGTGCAAATCAAGTATATGTTTCAGGATTTTTTAGCTTTTGTATCATAGATAATTTGGTGATTATTATTGTCCAATAATATTTTGAGACCAGAGCCTTAATGAGTAATTGGTCCTCCCTAGCTAGAATCATCAGGTTAACTGTTTACAGTTCTCTAATATCATGACTGCAGTAAAATAACAAATACATTTAACTATTATTCCAAATTGCTTCTGTCTCTGTTTAAAAATATATCAGATTATCTTCTATTAACTTTTATAGTGACTGCTGAAGGATGCCAAGCTGTCTTCAATATACCTAGAAACTCAAGTTTAAGACATTTCAAACTTCCTACGTATTTAAAGCATGTTTATAATATTTCAGAGTTACATATGAACTCCTCTAATTGCTTGTCAAGATTTCTCAAATTTTGGTCTAACTCATGTATTTTTATATCTTACAACTTATAGTGAACCACATCACCTAACTGCAAACTGGGATAGTGAACCACATCACCTGACTGCAAACTGGGATAGTGAACCACATCACCTGACTGCAAACTGGGATAGTGAACCACATCACCTGACTGACTACAAACTGGGATAGTGAACCATATCACCTCACTGTAAACTGGGATAGTGAACCGCATCACCTGACTGCAAACTGGGATAGTGAACCATATCACCTCACTGCAAACTGGGATAGTGAACCATATCACCTCACTGCAAAGTAGGATCAATAACTAGTAGTGTTGACCTTGGACCAACAGGGATGAATAACTCAAGTCTTGCATTTACAGAACCTGTTATCTTTCTCACCAAAATGCCCCACTGAGAATGATGACTTTCCACTTTTTTTTTTCCATAATAAATATTTATTGATATATATTTTCAAAATACAACAAAATCACACACATAATTCACTACTATTACTATCAAAACTATATACAATATCTACTTGAAATGCTTCCATATAAAAATCGTCATTATTCCAAAATAGAAGACACCAGGGAAAAAAAACAAAGCCAAAACATTTGTAGAAGTACTTTGCGTCCATACATATCATACATATTTTCAAAACATTGTTTCCTCCACATATACATCCAAACTTTAATATATTCCTAATAACAGTATTATGCTAATATAATGTTAAAAACCTTTTCCCATATTTTCGGGTTATTAATATTTTTGTTACTTTGCTTCAGGAGTAATTTATGTGCTTATATATGCTTTATAGCCACAAGCTTGCAATTATCCCATGATGTCTTATCTGGTTCTAACCAATTTGTAGCTATATATAACTTCATCAGCAAAAAAATATTCATACATATTATAGTTTGTGACCTAGAGAGCTCTCTTGGAGGAACATGTAGAATCATAAATTCCCATGATAATGTTGAACTTTGATAACCCATCTTTTGTAGTTGTGTTCTAAGAGAGTTCCAAAGTTTATATATACACTTGCAGCTCCAGAACATATGAAGAAGATCCGCCATTTGATTTGTGCAATATGGGCAAGTTGGAGAATTCCTAGGATTAAATTTATGTAACCTAAGACGAGTATAATAAGCATTATTCCAAATCATCAACTGCGTATACATCAACTTTTGAAAAGAGACCGATTTTATTGTTAAATCAATTGCTTTTAATACCTGATTATCTGCTACTGTCATTTTGTTTACCCAATACCCTGACAACAGAATTGTATCCTGGAATTTTAAATCTTTAATTAATTTATTTGTTGTTGTTATAAATTTGACCTCCTGTTGGAGAGCCTGCCACAATTCAGAGCATTTATCCACAATTCCAACTACCGGTTTAAAGTTTTCAAAATGACTCAGAGCAAGTTCTCTGATTTGTCTCATGACAACCATATAACTCTTAGGAAGATTCAATTCCTGCCTAACTTGCGAAGCCGATAAATGAAATTTATTAAAAACATCAATCAGAGTCAAATTAACTATTAATGGGAATTTACTAAGATCAATCAACTGATTATTTAGTTTAAAATTGGGATTCCTACGGAAAGGCTGAAAAACCATCATATATTGCAACAAGTCTACTGATTGGAATAAATTTTGCAAAGATGACACATATGTTTTTAAGTGGTCCTTAATCCCATACTTTATCAAACTACTTTTATCCAAAAAGGGTAAAGCTTTAGGATTTATGTTCCGATCTAGAATATGCTTGTAATTCAAGACCACCCAAGTTGGTATCCACTTTGTATTAATTACCTCGTAATTAGCAATTCTTAAACACCTGTTGGCGTTCACAATTAAATAGTATACTTCAAAATTCGGTAACTCAAGTCCTCCTCTACTCTTCGGGGTCATTAATTTCTCATACGATATTCTAGTTTTCTTTGGCTCCCAAATAAATTTAGCTAGATCTTTATGAATTTGTTTAAAAACTGTCTTTGTAATTGATACTTGAGCAGACCTAAAGATATATAACATTCGTGGCAATATATTACTTTTCACTATTGATACTTTTGCCAATACCGGTAGTCTTAAATTCCTCTATCTGCCACAATCAGCTACTACTAGTTCCCATACTCATTTAATATTATTACTATAAAAGTCCTTATTATCCGTAGAGAAGCTAATACCCAAATATTTGATATGTTCTTTACATGATATCTTCCCCAACAGGGACATTAATGAAAAAGGTTTAGGGGTTCTTAACGGGAAAATACTAGTTTTCTCCAAATTAATTTTATAATTAGAGACTTCTGAAAATTCATTTATAACATTTAATATCTTTTCACTATCAGAAATTGGGGTTGTACAATAAATAATAAGATTATCAGCAAATGCCGACATTACTAATTTATTCCTATAAAGTATTGGTGCATTATGATACCAATTTTGCTTAATATATAAAAATAGAGGTTCTAAATAAAGGTTAAACAATAAGGGGGACAAAGGACAACCCTGCCGTGTACCATTTTTAATCTGTATTCTTTTAGAATAACTCCTATTAATATATAACGTAGTATACGGATTACTATATAATATTTGTAGTATCTGAATAAATTCCTGTGGCATATTGAAATAAGGCAACACATCAAACAAAAAGTTTATATCCACTCTATCAAATGCTTTCTGAGCATCTATTATAAGGGCATAAATATTAGAGTTGTTTTGTTTAGCATACATCATCATATTATGTAGTGTAAGTGTGTTATCACTAGTTTGTCTAGTTGCCATAAATCCAGCCTGTTCCTTAGAAATTAAATGGATCATAATCTTTTTAATCTACATGCTATAATGGTAGTGAGAATTTTCATATCCACATTTATTAATGCTATTGGCCTATAATTATCCGGGCTTTGGGGGTCTGAATTAGCTTTATGTATAAAGATTGTTTTTGACGCATTAAGGTGAGGGTCACTAATTTTATTTCTGATTATGTAGTTAAATACATGAGACAATATTTTACCAAAACTATCAGCAAACTCTTTATAAAATTCAACTGTCAAACCATCAGGACCTGGTGATTTATGTACTTTCATATGTTGAATTACATATACTATTTCCTCTGAAGATATAGGTTTAATCAGATCACCTTGCAGACTCTCTTATAATTTTGGAAAATTAATTTTTTGCAAGAATCTTTTATTCTGTTTATGTATAGACCTATCAATTTGACCCTCATAAACCTTGGTATAGATTTTTTCGAAAATATCAATAATATCCTCAGTTTTAGAATACACTGTGTCATTGCATTGTATTTCCGAAATATGTACTGTTGTTTTCGATTGATTTATAATCCTTGCCAATGCTTTTGATGGTATTTGAACATTGTTGGCATATTTCACTAAACACCTATGCTCCTGAAGTGTTACTCTACTATTATGCAGCAAGAAGAGATCCCTTTGACATTTCAACATTTCCTTCTCTGTTTGAGCATTAAAATTCTGAATCAGTTCTTTCTTGAGTAGCTTCACTTTTGTTTCTAATTTTTGAATATCATTGTTTTGCCTTTTCTTATAATATGAGGCTTTTTGCAAAAGAAATCCTCTAATTTGAGATTTAGCTGCTGCCCATTCAATATCAGGAGTATGTTCCTGAAGCTTCATCCTATCTGTTAAACCTTTCAGATATTTTACAATTCCATCTATTATATCCTTTTTATTTAACAGATTTGGATTAAGTGACCAGTTATAACCTCTATGCATTCTTGTATCTTTTAAATATTTAGAAAACCTTAATGAAATATTTGAGTGATCCGATAGATATCGAGTATGTATAACCACTACTGGTTCCAAATTAATTAATGCTTTGGATATCAAGAAAAAATCTATCCTAGACCACATTTTGTGGCATGGTGAATAGAAGGTATACTTAATTGCATTATTAATATTATGTGCATAACAAAAGGGGTCATATAATTGAAAATCTTCCTTGAAGTCATTTAATGCTATCCCGGCCTGCTTATTAAATGCTCTTTGTGGACAAGACCTATCCAACTTTGGATTTTGATAAGTATTCCAATCCCCACCCACAATAAAATAATAACCATCATACTGTGTTAAGATTGGATATAATGATGTTATGAAACTTTGTTGGTCATTACATGATGCATATATATTCAAAAGTAAAAGAGGTTTATCAAACGCATTATCCGATAAAATAACATAACACCATCGCCCATTTTGATCCACTTTAGAGTTTAAAATCTTGTCTTTGTATTGAGTTTTAATAATTATAGCAACTCCAGCACTGTTTGTCTTACCTTCTGATGCCACTACCGCTCTAATCCAGTTCTTTTTCCTAATATCATCCCACTGATCATTTAACAAGTGTGTTTCTTGTAAAAATGCAAACAGTGCTTTGTCCTGTAGCAATATGTGTAGTAACAGCTTCCTCTTCTTCAAGTTCTGGAGCCCTTTAACGTTCCATGAGTCTAATTTCCACATTGACAGGTCTAATTATCCAATAATAGTATAAAAGGGAAATTATCCAATGGATATGTATTAACTGCATTCTAAACATAATCTGGAAGCATTTCCTACATCCCGTCCCCAGCCAGTGCCTACCCACTTTACCCCTGGACCAGGACTTATATAGGTCTGGTATGTAAAAAAACATGAACAAGGTTAAAAGCACAAACATATTTAAAAGCTTCATGTAATAAAACTTAAAACATTTCCTAAACTTACAACCTATATATTCTAACTTAACTACTACAAAGTCTAAACTAAACATTCCCTAACAAACACTGCTATTGCTCTACAGCTTATGTTCCAACTATTAATTAAGCAAATCTCTATTGTAAGGTATTATTACCATTTAAAGAAAAAAATTTAATATATTAACTAGCTACTTATACCTACCCCAAATACCTCTTTTGGTACAATCATTATTTATATACCACTTTTATTGAGAGAGAGAAAGAAAGAAAGAAAGAAAGAAAGAAAGAAAGAAAGAAAGAAAGAAAGAAAGAAAGAAAGAAAGAAAGAAAGAAAAAAGAAACAAACAAAAACAAAAAAAAAAAAACACAGACAGAAAAAAATAAATGCATCCCACATTATAATTCTGTACCATACACAGTGCCTGCAACTACCAGTTATCAAGTTTTGCAATTGCATGCTTTAGTTCCTAACTATACTGACATTAGTTGTCTAATTAACACCACCCAATAGCCACTATTTACCTATTTATATTCATATATATAGTGCTATACCTTGCACCCACTTCAGATATTGTAAAAATATAATTTGGTTCAACACTATAAACATAAGGGAAGAAAAAAAAAAACAGGAAAAACAGATGTTATTATATGCACGTACATATTCTAATGTTATTTACTTGTTAAAAAAAACATTAACACATGTCAGTTCTTTTCAGCTTCTCAAACCAGAAAACCATCAGTAATACTTGCGACGGGGGACCGCTTTCACAGCCGGACCACAGGAAGTGTTACATCGAAATCCACACTCTCAGCTGCATTCAAGAGATTTCCTGTTTACCACTCGACGAAAAAAGTTTGTAGAGGTCATAAAAGTTTGGAAAACGGCCAGCAGACCCTCAGATTATCGCAAACAAACAGTTTTATTGTTTTTACAGAGGCCTAAACGACTTAAGCAGGGAACAAAGGATTACCTAAGCCTCGAAGTATAGTAGATACTGGATCTGACCTCAGGAGCATGCCAGTCTCAACGGAAGTTTCTTTCAGCCCTCTGATGCAGGTAAAACTTTAAAAACCTTCAGAAACACTCCTTTTGCCTCGTTTTTCGTAGAAACAGAATATTTAATCCCATCCACCATAAATGTAAGCACATTAGGATATTTCATCTGGAATTTAATTTGCTTGTCAATCAGAAATTTACAGTATGCAGATAAAGACTGCCTAGCTTGCCTTACTTGCAGTGGTAAATCCTGAGCCAGAAATATTTTACTATTTTTCCACATAACAAAGCCACCATTCTTTTTTGCAGTAAAAAGTATTTTGCTAACATCTTGAAAGTTCAATATCTTAGCATATACAGGTCTAGGCATATTAGAAGCTTGTACCTCTCTCAGTGCTCTGTGTGCCCTTTCGATAACAATTTGTTTCACTCCATCAGCATCATTTAACAAAACTTCAAGTATTTGTGTTATAGCTGGTATTAGTTCTGCATACTGAATGTTTTCAGGGATCCCTCTAATAATAATATTATTTCTTCTAGACCTCGCTATTAAATCAATAAGTTTGCTTTGCATGGCTTGTAACTCCACATCATGTACCTTTGTTTTCTTCTCCAGCAAGTCTATTTTGTCCTCGGTTTCTGAAATTCTAGCCTCTGTTTTGTCCATTCTCTGCAGCAACTGATTACATAAAACTCCAAAAGTTTGTATTTGAGTAGTCAGGTCCTTTAAAGCTTCTTGTATAGGCAATAAAGCATGTTTGATATCATCCATGTTCAGTGGCTGATCAGTTTTAGATCTAGTCTCTGGTTTCTGTTGTTCCTGCTGTCTAGTAATTCTTTGTTTTTTCGCACTCCCATCCTTTACTGGTGACTGTAATTCTGACAGCTTTGTTTTGGTAGTAGTTGTTTCCATGCTTTTTCCTTCTTGTGACATTTTCCTTTCCCCAAACTGACAGGTAAAATAAAGAATGCAGACAGTCCTTTGTTTATTTCTCTCTTCAGAGCTAGCTAATCACTTGGAATCCTGATAGATAAAGACTTTTTTTTCCACTTTTTTTCCTGGTTATAGATTAATTAAGTGTAGATGCATCTTTTTTTACTTTAATTTGACATTCAAACCTCTTGGTATCGACTCAGGTTACAGATTTTTCTCAGGTTTATTGAGGAGCTGCAGGTCAGCAGTGTTTACAGAATAGCAGCCATCTTTGAATTGACTTTCCACTTATTAGGAAGACAATGGATATCACTCCACTCAGAAAGTTGTCTTTGGACCCCATTTGTTTGAGGAGCAGCTTCCCTATTTTACATGCTTTTTTAACTGGAAGGGTTTTCAAAACAAATTAGTTCATCTTGATATCAAGTATTTTTCAAAAGTTCATGAACCTTTCAGTCATTATTGATCTGCCTTCTGGGCTTTGAGCTGACACACTGTTAATTTCTTTTCCCATCAGTTGATGATAATGTATACCTTTAGCTGCTTAAAGAAGTTTGAAAACAAACTGATCTAATTAACATTACTATCATATTAGTTTGGTATAATTTATGTATTTTATGTTCAATTTACTTTAAATAAATACACAAATTAATAAAGGCAGCAGATTACCACTATTCTTTTTTCCAGTGTTAACAACCATTCTACTTCACAAGAAAGTAATAAATAATCCCCAGGATTCATGGATCCTCCGTGTAAGAGTAGAGTAGGCTTACACGGAAATGCCAGTGTAAGAATAAGATGGCAGCGCGCCATGCATATTAATGAGGGCGCACTGCCTCAACTCTAAGGCTAACAAGGAACATGCACGAGTATAGGGGCATGTCAGACTGCCAAGCAGTCATAAAATCCACGCCCCTGCAAGTCTCACAACAGGGAAATGTCAACTGACATGAGCGAGTCCGCTCAAATGTGTACATAGCCGACACTACACTCCCCCACATTCTAAACCCCAGTACAATTATAAAATGTAAAATTTTAATTTATTTTTCATTCCCGATATAGCTGCCCGTATTTGTGCGTGTTTGCGTGGGTTTGCCCATTGCTTATCTACAGTTAGCAGTCAAGACATCGAAGAGGATAATAAGAAACCTATATGCAAATTAAGCAAAACAGCAATAGCGTAGTGGTAGAACCTTCACACAAAGAGGAGGCATTCCTGGTTTGAGTCCCACCATTCCCCTTTTTATTTTCTGTTGGGAAATCGGTATATGAAAAGAATCCCTGGGATTTATCATTGAAATTATAGTAAAAAGCATTGAAATGGCCTATGTAGTAGTGAACAAATTCTAAATATATATAAGAAAGTGAAATGGTTCTGCATACTGATGAATGCATAAGTAATGTATCTTAAGCAATGTGATGCACTGCTAAGCAAAGTTTACCAGTATTAAGCACAGTACAGTATAATTGCCCATAGCTTAGCACTGCTTTAACTAGCGCAATAGCTTTGCGCTGAGCTGTGCACCGCGCCAACCAGCGCAACATAGAGCAACATTGGGCAATGTAGAGCAACGCCGAGTGACATTGGGCAACGTAGAGCAATGTAGATCAATGTTGGGCAACGTAGAGCAATGTAGAGCAATTATCCTTGAAATTATAGTATAAAGCATTGAAATGGCCTATGTAATAGTGAACGAATTTTAAATATATATAAGAAAGTGAAATGGTTCTGCATACTGATGAATGCATAAGTAATGTATCTTAAGCAATGTGAAGCACTGCTAAGCAAAGTTTACCAGTATAAAGCACAGTACAGTATAATTGCCCATAGCTTAGTACTGCTTTAACTAGTGCAATAGCTTTGCACGGAGCTGAGCACTGCACCAACCAGCGCAACGTAGAGCAACATCGGGCAATGTAGAGCAACATCGGGCAACGTAGAGCAATGTCGAGCAACATCGGGCAACGTAGAGCAAAGTCGTTAAAACATAGCCACACCTCCTTGCCGGTCTGGCCAGTAGTGAAATAAAAAGCAATGACAGGCCTTGGACCCGGGATACTGTGCACCATAATCACAGGACTGAACCACTAAGCTATGACAGCTTTCCATAAGTATGCACTTTCAACACACACATACATATCAATGGAAGTTTACCCATTGCTAAGCAGGTGTACCCTCAGCTGCATTTTTTCAAAACAGGCCAATCACAAATAAGTGCGGGAAATAATGCATATTTAAGCTCCATAGGTGGGAATACTTGCCATAACTGGTTGTAGCTCCCATCTGCAGGCAGCAATGGCTGGTGCTGAAGAGGGCTTTCATTTTCGAGCACAACGTTGGGGCATTGAGAAGTCTAAAGAAATGGTTTGGTTCCTTGTCCACCATCATGATAGACTCCTGCGGGGCCAGTACCAGGGCACCCAATACAAAGTGGAAGCCTGGGACGGTCTAACTCATGAACTCACCAGTGCCACAGGCATCCCTCGGACTGGTGAGCAGGTCAGCCACCACCATGCAGACCTGAGAAGACGCAAGGCAGATCAACTAGACCAGTGGATCCAGGAGGCCCGTGGGATGCCCAATGCCCCACTACTGAGTAAGTAGCCATGGAATTAAGTATGTAAGAATTGCTATTCAAGTGCATACTATGGATAGGTATGTCTCAATATTACTTCAATTATTTCACAGCTGCAGTTGTCCGTGCTGTGAATCAGCAAGCCTATGCAGATAGGCTGCTAAGGATGTGCCACCAGGCAGGTTAGTAAGTATTCTGCATGTACTGTTATGTAAAATAAATGAGAGAGCCTGAAAAATGTGTTTAAACACAATAAATAAAGGTATAATAATTCTCTAATAATTATTCTGCATGTACTGTCATATGAAATAAATGAGAGAGCCTCTAGAAAAGTGTTTTAAGTCTTTAATAAAGTATAATTCCTGGAGTGTGTCTGTGTCATTTTCTTTGATATGTTGTTGTACTCTTGCATTATAGAAATAGTACTGTTGTATTAAGTACCGTCAACACACAGTTGAGTAGGCCCATATAAAGTGGATGAAGGGAGTGCCAGTAGCTTTTAAACATATTCACAGTCCACAACTGTTGGTTCATGCCCAGCATGTACAGGTTAATCTGGCACATGAGTAGCTTTGTATTGTGTTCCCCAGAAATGTCATTGTGCTGGCAGAAATGTAGGGAGCTGTTAACATATAACTGATAATTTCACCTACACATATCTAGATAAGTATATGAAAGTAGAGCTATCAGTGTACCATCTCAGCAGTAGTGTGTCTGAGCAATTCAAAAAATATGTAGCAGTAACATCTGCATCCCGGACAGTTTGTATGTCAGATACAGCCCATTTATATAAACATCTAGCAAGATCCATTTCACGATCTAAGGACAATTGTGTAATGTAATAATACATGTAGGGGACATATAACTGCAGTTACTAGGAATGTAGTGTAAACTAGAAGGATATATAAGTTGTTAATGGAGCTATAATTTTCCACCCTACTGTATGTGCATAGAAAATGCAATTACACACCTCAATGGGTATGTCTAATCTCAAAACATTTGTTGGGACATATGTCCTATTGGTTTATAAACATCTGCATTTATTTCAATGCATGTGCCCTGTTCAAATACCACAATATTGGTGGCCTGTTGCCATCAATTAAACCTGCATGCTGTTGCAATGTCCACTGTTGTCCCATATATGCATGTGTCATGCTTTCTGTTCAACTGTTGCAACTCTGGTGTGTTGGGTTAATGAGAACACTTCTGCATGCTGTTATAACTAATTGGGAATGCTGTTGATGGTTACTAACCCATATTTTCATTAAATCCTCCTAAACATAGAACGTATGGGAAGGCCGGTCCCAGCTGACCCACCTTTCCCACCTCAGCTGGCGATGGCACCTGGCACCAGCATGTCCGGTGCCCAGCCTAGGACCTCCTCCTCCTCCATTGGCCCTGTGCCACCTTCGGGTGGAAGCACTGCAGAGGATGGGGCTCACCCCCCCATGCAAGCGTGGGCGGAGGAGGGCCACCTATCACCCTCTGAATGGTCCGGGCTGTGGTGCGTAGGGAGATCGAGCATTCTCTCACTGATCTTCTATGCCAGCTTGAGGCACGGGTGGCACAACTCACGGGTGAGGCTGCCCCACCTACGCAGCCCCCAGCACAGCCACCCTCTAGGCTGTGAAGGTGCAGTGGTGACTGCCTATGGGTGGGGATCTCAGTTCCACTGTTGCCATCTGTGGGCTCATGGGCTTGCGATTTCCAAACATTCTTCCCCGTCAATGGTGTTCACCCACCACGTGTCATATTCCGCCTATGTATGCATCTTGTTTGTCTTGTCTGTGTACCTTCTTAACCTACCTCCCCAAATATACCTACTTCCCCTACCCCACATTCCACTCTCACCTGAAAAAAAATAAAAGGGCATTCTGTTCCCAAAAAAAAAATTACACCCCATACATAGCTGCCCATTTTGCACACATGTCCGCTGGACACAAACTGATATTTAATTGGCAGTACAACACATGTTGTTGTCCTCACCCCTCTCACAGGGGTTGAAGGTTTCATATTTCACTCCAAAATTATGGCATATGCACAGCTGTTACTGTTAAAGAAATGGGAAGCTATGAGCCTTCCCTACACGCGTCCTGCACATCCCGAGCTGTTTTCCCTACTGTCTTTCCCTCTTTGTACCCCATTTTCACCACTTTCCTATCTCCCCATTTTCTTTTCTTTCAAAGAAATGAGCGTGGTGGTTAGTGGGAGTAAGCACTTTTAAGCAGTAGTTAGCTGGTTTGTGCGAGTGTGCACCTGTGTGCGCTTGTGTGCGCTTAGCTAAGCATTGTGCAAAATCACGCAAACCTGCTTACAACTGCTTAAAAGTGCCTTAGTCACTCTGTATGTCAGGGCCCTTGTTCTGCTCAGCAGCAAAATAAAATACCTCTGTCAGTCTCAAACCCCTGATCTTATACACACTAGACTGCATGAAGTACCACTGAGCCATAACAAACATACAACACATTGGTGCTGAAATCAATATATCATGCATCAGAATGAGTGAATGTAAAGGACAAATAGAAATGCCATAACACAAATCCTGTTCTGTGGATCTTTACCAGCAGTTCTTTTGGAATTGGATTACATGACTGTGAAAAGAGAACCAGCCATTCTAGCAGGAAATAATGTTACAGCAGCACTTTACAACCCCCACACAGTACCATAGCAGGACAAACACTAGCATATCTGATTAGGGCAGAGGCCATATTTCCCAACTGTGTCTAATTTACAGGCATGTCCCTGATTTTGAGACAGGTTTTAGCTGTGTCCCTCTGAATCCCTCTGAAAGCTACTGACATTAGGCAGAAAGGTGGTGAATTACACTTAATGAATAATGACAATAAGTAAGAGTTAGACACCGCTTGTACTTCAGGAAATGTGTATTAATCCCTATGCTCTGGTTCTCTCAAAGTTTTAACCTAATGTCCTTAATATTGTAAAGGTGTACCTCACTTCTACCTACTTTTCCCTGAGTCTGTTCAAATATGTACCTGAGTGTTTGAGAGGCCTGGCAGAGGCATAAACACACAGGCATATCAGCTATTCTGCTGTTACACACTGTGCAAATAGCTTTGGAAGGAGTTCCAGAATTATACCCTTATGTAGAAGTACAACACTGAAATACCAAGGGATGTAGCCATGTACTGGTAGCAACCAACTGTGACAATGCCATTGTTCCAGTGCTGAAAAGACCGGTGTGGTGCACAAAGAATAACAGGCTAAACTCTGGCTACCATCTGGATAGGTCCACAGTTGGGAGCTACGCAGACAGACTACTTGCCTTGGTAAACTAACAGGTACACAGCAACCCTTTAAGTCCAGCAAGATAAAGTTCACACATTAATACACAATGCTCTCTGTCCTTCTGCACCCCTACCCAAATGTACAATAAACCTGTGTGTTCAGGGTCTACCAAGGATGTAGGTAGGCATACTCAGTACTGAAGTCTGTCCATTTTTCTTGAGCAGCCTGTGCTAATGTCAACACTAAAAAAGCACAAACTGTTCAAAAGTGAGTAAATTAATATTCACAGTATGGCAGTTCACAAACAGTTCATGTGCCAAATTAATACATCTCAATAACTACTTTTGTATGGCAGTGAATTGTATAAGTAGAAAAGAAATGACATACTCCCCTGTATCTTGTGTTAGCATTTGTAGGAGTGAGTACAATTCTACACTGACAACTGTGTAGTGGAAGTGGCAACATTCAGTTCTGAGTACAACATTTAAATCACTGGCTACACCCCTAGCTTCAGATATAAGAACTATACCAACCTTCTGACTTACACAACGGTGTCCACAGCAAACAAGCATGGGCCCCGCTTTGGAAAGCTGAAAGGGCTACGCCTACCTGACATAGCAATTTATAGCATTGGGTTGCTATGACAGTGAGTACTGCAATTACCACACAGCAGGCTGCATGCAATTACCAAATGGTGGCCACCAATTGGTGCAGAGGCCATCACATGCACATGTGCAGATACCTATAAAAGCAGGCTGTACTTACTGGCCACACATGCAATTATCCCATTGCAGATGCTGAGAGAGAGAGAGAGAGAGAGACAGAGACAGAGACACACACCCCCACCCATACCAGTGAAAAAAAACAATAAATAAAAAAAAATGCATAAAAAAAAGAAAAGATTTAAATAAAGCCAAAGATACAGCAAACTGAAAACTACAAACTCATACAAAGGAAAGGTATGTAACAGATATGTATTTACTGGCATGTAGTAGATGTATTTGAAGACTACTCTACATACTTTGAAACATCAATATGTGGCAGCAGTATGTATCTATGCACAGATGCCCTGCATAACTACTGCCATGGACAAATCAGTGTGTAGCTGTGTGCAGTGGGACATAACTGTGATATATGTAGCTCAGCATTAAATGTCAAACATCTGAACCATGTTATTTGTGTTCTGTACAGTAGTGTGGACAATGGCTGTTTGGGGGAGTAGCGCATACAGCTAAATAACCATGCATGTGACAGAGTAACACATGCATGATAGTCATATTAACATGTAGCTTAGCATTAGCAACTGCTGTACCAGGCTAATATGCTAATCTAGCATTTGCAGCTATGTATACACCCTCTAATATTACTGTGTGCTCACACGTGACACCTGTTCATGTTGCAGCAAGGCCCAACAGGTCAGCTATGAGGTCCAGGGACTTACAACAGTGTGGACCTTGTGTGTGTATGGTACACACACATGGAGAGATATATCTGTGTCAGATATATTAGCATCTGTACATGTGCATAGAGCAAGGGACATACTGCAACTGTTTCTGAAGGGAGGTCATATATATGTTGGTGAAGGTTTTTATGTGCATATTTGTATGTAGGTAGTAGTGTGTGGCAAACAAGACAGCATACAGTGCTGGTATATCACATGTGATGGATAAAAGCTGTGGGTGTGATTTGTTAGGTTTGCATTGTTGCAGCCAGTGAGGCCTGCTAAAGACACATGGCCTAAGAACACCTTCAATGCATTTCGCACAAGACTGTGCAATATCATTACATAACTGTATACCTCACATACTTTGCATAATTGAGATTCCCACCATGAAAGGTGGACTTTATATGTGCCTATATGTATATCTATATGTACACCAATGGATGTTTATATGTATGTGTAGATATATATATATATATATATATATATATATATATATATATATATATATATATATATAGATAGATATATAGATAGATATATATATATATATATATATATATATATATATATATATATATATATATATGTGTGTATATATAGAGCGAGAGAGAGGGAGAGACAGAGTCATATTTACTGCGACTGATGCCTGGTGACAAAGCCATGGCCTCAAGTCCAATGTCTGAAATTCATTGGTATCCCTTTTGCTAAAAACTCTGTATCGATGAACTACCACATAGGTGGTAGTCGACTTAACACCGAAAGTGTGATAAGAGACCATGGGACACAGGTGGACAGTAGTCTCCTCCTTGATAATCACAGTGCCACACTAGTCATGTAATCTGTCTACATGGCACACCTCATCACAAAAGCTGTGTCATCCAGGGAAAAAGAGGTCAGTGTTCCCCTCTACTCATCACTCACAAAACCCATTATAGAGTACAATGCCCCTTCTGGTATGTACCTCACAAGACATCTACAGCAACTGGAAAGGCCACAGACATACCTCACAAAGAGTAATACTGTCCTCAAACAGATGCCCTATGCAGACCGTCTCACAAAACCACAGCTAGACTGTGTCGCATACCGGCAACCCAGAGGTGACCTCTGCCTAACATACAAAGCTATGTCAAACCCAGAGCTGTTGGACATGCTCCACGTAAACAGATCACAATCCCTATGAGCTACACGCTCTAGGGACCTAAACCTTGTCATCTCAATAAACAGAACATTCTGGAGGGATAGATTTCTATCTCAGAGACATTCCATACTCTGGAACAAACTACCTATCAATAGCTAACAAAGCTCTTCAGTAGCACTCGTCATGAATAGTCTGGATGATTGGATGGGAGATAGGAAATACAATCTGGGAATCACCTTTGTGGCTCTGCTTGACAGGGACACATGAAACTAAATTGCTTGGGTGTCAAAGGCCAGGGTACCGTCTGGCTTGGCTTCTATAGGCCCTAGGGCCAATAGCCTATTACCTACCTATGAACCAATACACACCCACATGTACTTGTTGCAATAATTGCTATGTGAGGTTGACTGAGTGTGATGGTGAATGTGTTGGTGAATGTGTCATAGTTGTGTATATGTGGGATAGCTTAGTGGGAACCTTTTTCTGTCATGGTATTATGTGTCCTAGCACTGATCCCAGCAAAAGATGTGTATGCTATTGCTAGCCAGAAAAAGCAGTATGGCATACGGTCTGACATAGTCCCTTTGTGTTAACTGGGGTGTGCCATTGGAGGATACAGCAGTACATGTATACTCATTGATTGGTACTGCTGGTGAATCAAACCCCTGTATGAACTGTAGTACTACCTGAAGCTGTAGGCCTAAACAGCACAGTATAGTGTATGTCCAAATTGCTTGGAAACACTGTTTTGTGTGTTCCCTGTAGTCCTCACAGATTATATACCTCAGGCATAAGGGTTTGTAAGTACTGACACACACTAGTGTATGGTACACACGTAAAGCTCATCTGGGTTGCCATACCTCTGTGTCCTGTATGTATGTCTGATGTGTGTGTGTGGGTATGCCTGTAACATGCCCTCAGTCATATGTGTGTTACAGAATATAAGTGCATATCTAGCAACATGTATAGTCTAGTATAGCAGTATGCCACCTATATTCACGAATGTGCACATATTGTAGGCAGGGGTTTTCCATCAACAACTAGTGTGGTATACTGGTAATACTGTAACTGGACTTTACAATCATTGCAATGGATTACATATTTCGTTATGCATTAGCTTGATATATACCTCCTGTGGTTAGGTGGTGCATTGTGTCGCATACAGTGTGCCATGTACTGTTGCATAGTCTTACATAGTGGTTTCTCTTTGTTGCTGTGCAGAAAATGTTTTAATATATAGAGTGTGTCAGGCACTGTCAGGCAGTTGTGGGTTGAGCACTGATATGTGGTATTGACAGTGTGTATCCTCTGACAGACAATAGTTTGCTATTTATGGCAGTTCAGTGATATCTGTAGTGTAGAATGGTAAGTGTGCCACATGACTTGCTCACACATATTGTTTTATTGTCTTCCAGGGTCATGTCCCACCATCGCAATCCAGCCTATAGCCGTGCAGAGGATGAGATTCTAACCAACTGTCTCATCCAACAGTACACCCTGCTATTTTCAAGAACCAGCCAGGACCAGCATGAGCGGACTGTGCTGTGGCAAGATGTTGTCCATAGGATAAATGACATAGGCATGCATAACCAGACTTATGAGCAGGTACGACATCACTGCAGTGATTTACTTAGACATGTCCGGCAGCGTGCGTCTGATGTCCGTAGGCAACAGCTTGCCACAGGTGGTGGGGTTGCCACCCATCCCCCCCTCACCAGAGTCTGAGCCTGGGGGCTCCTGGCCAACAACAACAGCACACATGCATCATCATTGAGGCTGGAGCCCCCCAGCAAGTTCACATGGAGCGTGCAGGTAAGATGGCATATCTGTACACTACTGTTACCTCTATTGTTAGATCATGCATTTGTGAGATGTGTACTGTGTAGTTAGAAGATGTGTAGCCTGGTGTTGTTCAATACTGATAATTTGGAACATGATGTGTAGGCCTGTGACTGTCAACCATTGTGCTACTGTAAGATTGCAAACCCACAGTAGCAATGTCACAGTTGTTGCCACTGACAAACTGTTTCATATCCTTGTAGGTCCCTCTGGTGTGACAGCAAGGCAGCAGACCCATGCTGGTGAGTGTGTTCTACATTCAATATTGCTAATAAAATGTGCATGTCAAAGGTGAGGTGTAGGCTATGTACACATGTAACACACCTATGCATAATGCATGCTGTGCATGTTTGCTGTGAGACTATGCACATCTCAGTAACGAGAGTGGCTGCCTCAAACACATGCAATACACTGAGTGTCCCAAACAATTGTGGCTACACTATAGTGGACATTGGATAGGCAGTCAATACACATGCACACGACATACACAACTCCGTCATACGCAGTACATGTTAATATGCTACACATGGTGTACTCAGACACACGCTGTAAGGTCACACTCCAGTATCCCAAATGTCATCCACACATCACACATAATATACCTGAGGGGTAGAGGCCTATCATGGGGCAGTAAGAAACTCTCCAACACACAACACATTCATGTTAGGCAATGCTCCCTATTGGGCATCTTACAAACCCATGTAACAACTGGCTGTGAAATGGTGAATGTAGCCATGATACTGCGGTTCAGGTACAGCATGATAGGTGCCAGTCTGGCACACATAAGTAGCCTTGAGTGACCACACGATGCTGAATGATGATGGCTCATGGTACAACACACCATCCAGTTACAGTAACCACAGTACTACACATAGCATTCATTGCTATACACCTCAATGTTGTGTGTGTGCAAACATATGCACCTATACACAATATGCATAGCAATCACCATTTGCACAAAGTGACACATATATGTCTTGTAATGCTATGAGTGTATAGGTCACATGACACACATTGGGTATGTGTAATGTTTAATGTTGCAGTTGTGTTGTAGCATGCCATGTCATGGCTGGCACTGGCATGTCCACAATATGTTTTACACTCACCATAACTACTGTACAATGGCTATGTTGGCAATGGTATTCCATCAGGTATACACACACCACTCATCCTGTGTGTATACATAGCCTGCATGAGCTAAACCGGTGTCCACAATTATCTGCTAAAGACACAGACGGTCTAATCAGTAATGGATATTTATGTGACACACAGATAAACATCCAGCCATGGTATGTATACCTGTGAGTGATGGTGCACAGCACATTGAGGAGCTTGTAATACTTGCACAGCAATGTTGTGTCCATGTACACATTGCATTCCAGGGTGAGGACAATCACTGAACAACAACACACATGCATCAAAGCCATGTATACTGTTATTAACAAGGACTGTCTACACTCGCACTGCATGCTGTTAAGCAACACACGTCCTGCATGCTGACATGTGTGATATGACTGTTTGTCTTGTGATACTGTACCCCAACATCAACCTCTATTGGGTATGATCTGGATTGCTGCTGGTGTGTGTGTGTGTGTGTGTGTGTGTGTGTGTGTGTGTGTGTGTGTGTGTGTGTGTGTGTGTGTGTGTCTGCTTTAATGAGGAGTGTATTTGTGTGCATGTGTGTATGTGTGCATGTGTTCATGTGTGCATGTGTGCATGTGTGCATGTGTTCATGTGTTCATGTGTTCATGTGTGCATGTGTGCATGTGTGCATGTGTGCATGTGTTCGTGTGTGCATGTGTTCATGTGTTCATGTGTGCATGTGTGCATGTGTTCATGTGTGCATGTGTGCATGTGAGCATGCGTTCATGTGTTCATGTGTTCATGTGTGCATGTGTGCATGTGTGCATGTGTTTTGACATTATGTACAGGTCGTAAAGTGTGTTTCCTGTCTTCCTCTCACAGGTTCTGAGGTTGGGCTGGTTCACTGCAGCAGGGAACCTGATGTCACTGACTCAAATAGTGATAATGATGATAGGTGTGTTGAGGCACAGGCATGTTTGTCAGGGTCTGTCGTTGGGCCACCAATCGACAGTACACAGCTGTCCACCCCATCCATGCACACAATCATACTGCCAATACATCCCTCATCATCAATGCCCTTAGCTGAGGGACAGTCTACAGTCAGCAATGGCCAGGACAGTGTGGTATCTATGGCACATGCATCTGGACACAGCAGCGATACCCAGAGGTCTGGAACGGTATGACATAGGCAGATATCCAGGGGTTCTTATCAGAGCACTGCTGGTTATCATGTCCCTGGCAGATGTGCCACAGGTCTTACAACCTCACGCATGTTCCAGGCAGTCATGGAGGCACAGGCATGCATGGAACAGTACACCAGACAGGGACTAAGGGCACAGAGGGCACATAACACTGCTTTAAATGACAGTATCCATGATCTAGCAGGTGCCATCAGTAATTACACTAAGGTCATGGATAGACGTTGGGGTGAGACATTAGATGTCCTCTGCAATGTCATGTCCATGTGTCAGGACAATGCGGGACGGGTGAGACGTCGACGTATGCCAGCAACATCAGCAGCTGGCAGTCGCCGCAGACATCCCTCAAGTCACAGCCACTCCCTTAGTGCCAGTACCAGCCCCAGCAATGTTGGGGGTGGGCTGTCCATACACTGTCCTAGGAGACCACATGCACGTGGCTCTGGACAGTCCCAGCAGGGACCTGGGTCCAGTGTACATATTTCTACCTCTGAGGATAGTACTCAGTCTGATTCAGTACCTGATACTGTCAGTAGCACCCCTGCTAGTCACAGGTACTGTATCCATGGCCGGAGATGGTGATCTGTAAAGCCTGGCAGGTACAGTCTGTGGCTGTCCCACAAATACCCGTATATGGCAGCCACATGGTGGAACTGTGTGCATGCAGACACACACACACACAGAAACCAAACACCTAGGGCTAACACATACCCGCACACATTACATCAACATTGGCCCATACCAGTACTCTTGGCCCTCACACACACACACCCACACACACACACACACACACACACACACACACACACACACACACACACACACACACACACATACATGTCAATTGTATGGCTCAATGTAGGCCTCTGGCAAACCAACAACACACCCTGTGCAAATGATGAACCTGTGCCACCTCCTGTCATCTGTAACATTGATGCAGGAACAGGTTAACATGGCGCTGATGCACAGGGTGACTTTATGGCAGTATAGCAATGTTAGCATGTTGTCAGCAGTAAAGTGTAATGTTATACCTGAAGGTGTAGCTGAACAGGCATGATGCATTAAAGCTATGATTGTCAATGTAGTATTGTTTACACCAGTGTTAATCCCAATAGTGTATTTTCCGGACACGTGCCACTTGGCTGATGTGTGTAGTATTGGCAGCATGTGTTAGAAAGTGGACAGTATATGTGGGATGTGTGCAGCACAGGTTTGCAGGTGTACATTTGTGAACATGGTGGAGGTGCACTGTCTGCATGTGCGTGCATAGTGTTACATGGGCAGGGTGACATGCCCTGTATTACAGAGTGTTAACACTCCATAGTTTCTATTGGTGGCCAGTATGCATTGTACTACACACATTTTGGAACTTGGATACACATGTGTGTATGACATGGTTTGACACTGTGCGGTGGGTGATACTGTTACTATCTGTCATTGGATTGCATTCTGGTAGTATACAGAACCTCTACAGTCTGACCATAAACAATCATTAGATGATGTCTTGACAACTGACACACAGATGTAGGACACACAGTAACATGTGTACCCTTCAGGAACTATACTATGCCAGTAACCAGTGGTGTTCACCTGCACCCATTCCTGGGACCACTCCTGATTGCCATATAGCTCACTTAGGTACAAGCAAACACAGTAGGGATATGTCCGTCCATGTCTGGGGATGCATACTGTGGCTATAATGCATTCTCTAGATGACACACACATCCTCCACAAGGGTATCATATGGACAGATACCTGTTGTCAAACCCATGCTGTAAAACAATAAGACAACTAAAGCATGGTCATCCACCTTTACATGACATAGTATCCCCACAGTACCACATAGGTAGTAGCCCACAACATGTTGACAGGTACCGATTTGTACATACAGCCAAGTGTTACATCATCTATCCTTTGGTAATCACATTTTCAAAGGTATTTTGAAATCCCTCAGTGAATTACATAAGCAATAAGGGGTCTGCATGCATATCCACAAAGGTTGTTGTACACCTATAATGAATAGCCATCATTAAGAGATATTGCTGCATTTTAACTGGTCTGAAATATACCTCAGGCATAAACCCTCATTCACACTATTCAACAGAAACCGTAATGAGTGTGCGTGGCACGGATTACCTAGGCCAGGGATCACTGCAGTGGCTGGGATTGTCACAAGCATACAGATGTGACCTAAGGTCTGGAAAGCAGCAGCACATTCTGCCAAAGATAACAGATGTGTTCATGGAGAAAGCAGGGTTCCCACCTCTGAAATAATTGAGGTCACATGTACGTATATGTATTTGCCACACAGCTACCTGTCGTGCAATGCACATACTGTTGTCATTATGATATGTCATACAGTAGTAAAAGCAAAACCCACAACACAGTGACCAACTGTGTCACACACATAGAGCACACCCACCCTCACTAAGTGCAGGATTCAAACCCCTACTTAACGATACTAGAGCAGTACACATTTACACAATGCACTATACACATTACTGGAAGCTCTTTTTCCACAGGTATATTTGTAGGATGGCGACATCATCAAACTTGACAAATATGAGTATACCACTTTTAAGGTGTTGTAGTTGTCTCCAAAAAGGTTGCTCCTCTACATGGAGATACACACACACTGTCATACAGATGCTAAATGCAGGATTCAAACCCCTATCTAACTAGGTCAAAATACTAGAGCAGTATGCATTGACATGACACGCTATACACATTATTGGGGGCTTTTCTTTCCACGGGTATATTTGTAGGATGGTGACATCATCAGACTTGACAAAGATGAGTATACCACTTTTAAGGTGTTGTAGTTGTCTCCAAAAAAGCTGCTTCTCTACAAGGAGATACACACACACACATCTATCAAGTGCAGGATTCAAACCCCTACCTAACCACTTAATGATATTAGAGCAGTACACATTTACATGACGTGCTATACACATTACTGGGAGCTTTCCTTTCCACAGGTATATTTGTAGGATGGTGACATCATCAGAATAGACAAAGTAGGTTACATTAGGTGGGCTACATAGAAGGCATTTGTAGACACTTTGGCAATGTGATCATCAAAGGAGAGTTTACTGTCTACCTGGGTCCCCAGGGCCATAATTACATTCTCCGTACATACTGGATTCACACCTATGTGGTAATTTGTGTGCACTTTGTTTTATCCAAAGGGGATGACTGTGCATTCTTTGGCATTCTGCTTGAGGGCATTGTTTTGACAACAGGTATCTGTCTCTGTAAAACCCTTCTGTAGGATGTCTGTGTCAGCCGTGGAGTTGGTTATGGACCACAGTTATCAGTCATCTGCAAACTTGTTCAGCCATACTCCTCCCATGCTTGCCTGTACCTCTGAGCAGTATCTACTGAACAGGCGGGGTCCCAGGACCAATACCTGTGGGATGCCATTTGTGACTGATTTAGAGTTGGACATGGCACCTGCAACTCTGAACATGTGTGTTTGATCTGTGAGCCAGTTGGACACACATCCTGTGACATAGCTGTTAACATTCAAGCTGATAAGCTTGTACATGATGGCAGAATGGAGAATGGTGTTGAAAGGCCTTAGTGAGGTCCAGGTGGGCTGTGTGGACTACATTCACCTCCATCTATGTCCTTGGTAACTGTTTCAAATAAGTCAACTAGGTTTAGGAGACAGGATCTACCTTTAACAAAGCCAAGTTGGGTAGAGTACAGTGTCTGGAGGACCCCATTGTCTCTGTTTATGGGTTCCATGATAATTTGCTACATAGCTTTGCAGACCAGGCTGAGTAGGCCTATAGAGCAATGGTTTCCTGGTTCTGTTGTGGCACCCCCTTTGTGGAGCTGGATGACTGTTGCTGTATGCCATTCCTTGGGTGCATAGCCTGTGGTAAGGTTGAGTCTGGACAGTGAATGTAGGTGAGGGTGTATTTCCTTTTGGGGCTGGTGTAAGTTGCAGCCTGGGGCACCATCCAGTCCCATTGATGCTGTGTTCTTAGGTTTGGAGAGGGCTGTTTTTACCTGCATGTCCATGAAGTCTGGTGTTTTGCATTCTTCTGGGATGGACACAAACCCTTTTGGGGGTGATGTGGGGGGGGGGGTTGCACTGAACTTGTCCCCCATGATTTGGGCAATGTAAGTTGTTTCAGTGTATCTTTTTTCCATTTTGCAGTAGCTGACAGCATTTTTGAGAGTTGCCACCTAAATGTTTGGTATAGCTAATAAAGGCTTTGTGGCTGTTATTCTTACATTCCTTGGCAATTTGTCTTTAGAAACTGGCCTTGGATTATTTTATGGGCGATCATTGTTTCTTCCTAATGATGATCAGTGATGCCTTTCCTTATGTGAAGTTTGCTCTATCATGTGTTTGTTCCCTCCTTCTGTTATATAGCTTATTTATGTGTGACAACCACCAGATTGGTTTCCTATTTTTGGAGGAGTGCATCATGGTTTTATTTGGCATGTCTTGATCCATGCATCCCTGTAGATGCTCATAGAATGCACTTGTAAATGATTTTGCAAATTGTATAGCATTATCCGATAGCAAGGGTGCTTTTGAACTTTCCACTTTGGTCTTGAGAAGTGTGCTGTTTGCTTTAGAAGCTTTCTTCACAGTGGTTTCCTTGACTGTGGGGGGGCACGATGTGGATGTCCAGTGTGATTACTTTATGATCTGATATTATCAGCGAGGGGTTTATCTCTGTTGTGGAACACTGGTACCCCATGTTGGTGATGATCAGGTCCAGTATGTTGTCACCTCTAGCGGGCATGGTAACCAGCTGTTCCAGACCGTTTGAGTTTTTTAACTCTGGGAAGCATTGAGCAAAGGACGTTGTACACGAGTAATTCTTTTAGTAATTATTTTGGTAGTTGTACTCTCCTCATATAATGGTGTTTGGTAGGACCTTTATATTTTCCACTATTCTCAGGAATACTGGGTGAGGTTACTGAGACAAGGTAGGTGATCTGTAGCAGGCTACAATCTGATAAGCAGCTTTGCCCAATGTTAGTTGCACTTGCATGGTCTCCAAGGCCTCATGCTGTGCCACTAACCTGTAGTTGCGGGTATCCATAAGGTAAATGGATACATCACTTTCTTTTGTATTTCAGTCAGGGTTTGGGGGCCAAAGATCTGAGGGATTGTGAGTGTTTTACGTGGATTGTGTCCAACAGCTCTGTGTTTGACATAGCTTTGTATGTTAGGCAGAGATCACCTCTGAGTAGGCAATATGCGAGAGAGTACAGCTGGAGCATTTTGAGATGGTCTGTGTATGGCATGTATTTCAGGCTGCTAATACTATTTGTGAGATATTTATGCAGCCTTTCCAGTTGTTGTTGATGTCTTGTGAGGTACATAGCAAAAGGTGCGTTGTACTCTATTATGGATCTAGTGAGTGATGAGTAGAGGGGAACAATGTCCTCTTCTATCCTGCATGAGACACCTTTTGTGATGAGGTGTGCCATGTAGAAGGATTTCCGGACTACTGCGGGGATGTGATTATCACAGGTGTGTCCACTGTCCACCTGTGACCCAAGGTCTCTTATTACACTTTCAGTGTTAAGTATACTACCGCCTATATTGTAGTTCATGGCTACAGAGTTCTTACCAAAGGGGATGACAATGCACCTTTTGACATTGAGCTTAAGGCCATGGCTTTGACACCAGGCATCTGTCTCAGTGAGGGCCTTTTGTAGGATGTCCACATCTTCAGTAGTTTTGATTATGGCTCCTAGTTTGCAGTCATCTGGAAACTTCATTAGCCACAGACCTTCCATGTTAAAGTTTACTTCAGGAAAGTAGATTCCAGACAGGACAGGACCCAGGACTGAACCCTGTGGTACTGCACTTGTCTCTGGTCTAATGTCGTACTTGGAGTCTGCTACATTCACAGTGTGTATTCTGTCAGTTAGCCAGTTGGCATCCCATCTTGTGACATAGCGATTTATACCTAGTTTAGTGAGTTTATCTATAATTCCAGAGTGGGGGATGGTGTTGGAAGCCGTGGCAAGATCTACATGGGCTGTGTGAACCACCTTACCCTTGTCTACGGTTCTGGTGACTGCTTCAATGACATCTATCAGGTTTAGGAGACATGATCTGCCTTTTACAAACCCAACATGGTTGTGGTCTAGTGTTTGGAGATTACCAATGTCATTTTTTATAAGTTATATGATGATAGATTCCATGGCCTTGCAGAGCAGGCTCATCAGGCTAATGGGCCGCTAGATCCTGGGGTCCATGGTGGCTCCCCCCTTGTGTAGTGGGATAACCATCACACAAAGCCTGAGGTGAGGCTGTGACTGAACATGGTACATAGGTGTGGTGCCTGTTCGTTCTGTAGTTTGTGTTGACCACAGCCTGGGATGTTATCTGGTCCCATGGATGCTGTGTTCCTGACTTTGGAGAGTGTTTTTTACCTGTGCAGCTGTGATGACAGCAACTTTGCAGTCTTCTGTTATAGAGATGTGCTCTTTCATGGGTGGGGGGGTAGAGTTAGCACTGATCCTATCTGCCAGGATGCTGGCAATATCAGTTGGGTCTGTATATTTAGTGCCATTGTGAATCTTGACATAGCTATAGAATTCTTTGTGGTTGTCTTTAGAATCAGTGTTGATTTTGTTTTCATCACTAGCTTTGGAGGATTTTATCATGGATCACAGCTTCTTACTGATGTGGACCATGGAGCTCCTCCCCTCAAGGGATTTTACCCTGTTTTGCAACAGTATTTTCCTTCTGTTGTGCAGTTTGTTTATGGCAGGGGAACACCAGATTGGCTTCCTTTTCTTGGAGGTCAGCATCTTGGTTCTGTTTAGGATAGCACAATGCATGCAGTCATGTAAGTGTTATGAAGTGCAATTGTGAAGGGTTCAGTAGTCGTAACTGTATTGTCCATCTGCATGCGTGTCCTGCAGTTCAGCACTTCTGTCTTAAGAAGCATGATGTTGGCTTTGGAGATTTTTTAACATGGTTTCCTTAATGGGGTTGTGGGTCCAGAATGTGGATATGCAGTGTGATTAGCTTATGGTCAGATGGGACCAATGAGGCGCTGACGTCAGGTGTGGAACACTGGTCATGCAGGACAAACCAAACCCCGTAACCAACACAAATAACCACAAAGTGAGCTAAATGCTACTCATTGCCAGAAGTCTCAGCCTCCAGATGCACACACTCGAGGCACTTCTCATTATGGAGAATATTGATATCTGTGCAATATCAGTAACCTAGTTCAAGGCTCCAGATAGCACACCAGCACTACCAGGATACTACTCATTCCATACCGTCCAGCATCAGAATCTGAATCATAGCACATATGGTGAGGATGTATCCACATTCATCAAGGATAACTACACCTCTGTCTACATGCTCTCTACAGGATATGTACCCATAGAATGTTTCACAGCAATGTTCTTCACACTCCACAGGGGTGGGGCCACAAAAACTCCTTGGCATTCATGCTCTATGAGCCTGACAAGTCTGTTCTGCAAGGCAATGGAGCCAATCGTAATGGAAGTCAACAATACAGAGATTGGGAACCTTCACACAGTTGAGCACACACAGTTTGCCTTGGTCAAAGGCAGACCACGCCTCCTGAACTGGGAGGATCTAATTGACAGTTACACAGGCTACAGATGATTGAAATGAGATCCACACAGACTACCTATGCTTCGCTAAGGCCTTTGACACCATTCCCCAGTCAGGTATCATAGATGAACTCAGCTACCTGCCATGAATCCATACATCACAAGATGGATTGCAAACTGTCTCACAGATAGATCCCACACATTACAAATTGCTGGCTACATGTCAGACTCTACACCAGTAATGACTGGTGTCCCCCAGGGTTCAGTCCTTGCATTCCTCCTGTTTGGTATGGACTTCTCAAATGTACATGCCAACACAGGAGATTTGTGGTTGACTACGTTTCCTGGGAACTGTAAAGTGTTTGTCATAATAGATTACCCAGAAGACAGACAGATTCTCCAGAAGCGACTCTATGAGACAGATGTGTGGTGTCAGAATCATGGCCTCAAGCTCACTGTGGAGGAATGCATAGTGATCATGATACATCATCAGATCCATCATTGCGTACAGTGCACCATTTTGGATGTACTTGACTTAGCATATCCAGCAGCTGTAGAGACCACATAGGTACCACACCAAGAGGATTACTGGCCTCAAACAGTTGTGTTATGCAACACAACTGTTAAAACTAAATCTGTTCTTCGTTGCGTACCGCCTACTCAGAGGCACACTCTGCCTAACATACAGAGCCATGTCCAACACATAACTGTTGAACATGCTCCATCTACACATAACAACATTGAGTCGCTCTACACATTCCACGGATATGAACCTCATCAGAACTATGAATACAACATGCTGGTGGGATAGAGTACCATCCCAGACACTTACTTTACTGTGGAACAGAGTCTCAATGTACATCACACATAACCCCTCATTGAAACTCTTCAATTGGAACCTTCATGAGTGGATGGGAAACAGACAGTTCATGCCAGGCATCCAATCAGCAGCCCCACAAGAAAGGGGCTTAGGGTACTAACTATTAGAACTAGGCCTTGGGAGACTACCCAATGGTGTGGTGAAAGCTGCACAACTTGCATAGGCTGATATATGCCTTCGTGGAGATAGTCTACTACATACCTATGGACCTATGTGACAGGTACATGTCTACAGATAGTGGATGTGTACTTCATTGTACAGTCATGTTGTATAGCAGATACATGGACCACATACACTGTAATGCTTACAGATACTGGTGGCTGTTATGTACAGTGGGAGAGATGTGCACCTCATGTCTTTCGTGCCATTGGGATGTGTGCTGGGTGGGACAGTCCTGGATGGCTCCCTGTCATGGTCACCCTCTTACACACATCTCTGCCCATCCATCTTTGGCTTGTTATACTGTGTTCCCCCTACATATATATATATATATATATATATATATATATATATATATATATATATATATATAGGTACATAGGTAGGTGATAGGCTATCTGCCTGAAGGCATATATTAGTATGGCCAGAGTGTGCAGCTATCACCACCCATGGAGTTAGTTCCCTAGGCCTCTGTGTAGTAGAGCTGATGAAGTGATCCATGGTGTGACAGCTCAGTTTCACATACACTCATCAAGGCTCCTCTGGAAGAGTGTCAGTGAAGGTCTCAGCTTAATGTCGGCTGGGAGCCTGTTACAGAGCAAGGGAAGTCAGTGAGTTAGTCATGTATCCCTCCAACATGTTATATTTAATGTTATGATGATGATATTCCTAGAGCATGTGGTACAATGAGCTTGGGCTTACTTCAGATAGCGCATATACATCAGTTCTGCATTGGACATGGACCTGTCTGTTGGGCAGAGATCTCCTGAGTAGACAGTATGCAACAGAGTACAGATTGAGTTATATTCAGTCTGGTTGCATGGAGCAACTGTTTGAGGCCAGTAATCCTCTTGTTGAGGTACTTCAGTGGTCTTTCCAGCTGCTGAAGGTGCCTAGTCAGATTCATTGCAGGTGTGTTGTGGTACTCTCTGACGGATCTGATGACTGATGTGTAGAGGGAACCTCCTTTGACCTACATGCAAAGTCCTTGTCTGTTTGTGGGAACACATAGCATGATTTTCTAACCACTTTGTGAATATGTATCTGGAAGTAGAGATGACTATCCACATGTGTCCATAGATCACTTATTATCACCTCCATATTTAGGGTGTTGGCACCTATGTGGTATTTGTATGACTGTAGCTCGAGGGCATATTTTTACACCACATATGTCTGACTGAGACCCTTTTTAAGGATGTCTTTGTTGTCTCACACATCGATTATGACAACTTTTTTGCAGTCATCCACAAACTTTGCTAAACATAGCCCTTGTGTGTTTGACTGTATTTCTGAAAAGTATACACCAGACAGGAGGGGTCCCAGGACTGGGCCATGGGGGACAGCGGTTGTTACCAGCTTGAACAGGAGACCACAATTCTTACCTTGTGGGATCTATCTGTGCCCCAGTTGGCAATCCATCAGATGACATACATATTTATGCACTGGTTGTTGATTTTGTGGATACAACATGTGTCTGGGATGTTGGAAGAGGGCTTTCCAAGGTCTATGTGGGACGTGTGTAGCTCATTTCATTGATGTATGCCCTGGGTGACTGCCTTGAAAACAGTCTAGCAGGTTTGGGAACCATGATCTGCCCCTGACCAAAATGGAATTGGTAAGGTTGGGTGTTTGTAGGCTCACAATAGCTCTGTTTATGAGTTCCATCATGATGGACTCCATGGCCTTGCAGATCAGGCTTACTATGCTTATAAGACAATAGTTCATATGGTCATATGGTCTGTTGTGCACCAACACTTGTGGTGTGTGCCAAATGTTGCTGTAACACATTCAACGTTTTAATATCCTGTACAGAGGGTGAGTCTCAACAGACTGTTCAGGTGCAGGGTCTGTTTGTTTTGGAGTCCACATATGACACAGTTAGGGAAGCCATGTCATCCCATAGAGGCCATGTTTTTAGGTTTGGAAAGTGCTGTTTAACCATTGTATATGTGATTTCTGGGTTTTCACAGTCTCCAGGTATGACAATGGGCCCTTTTGTTAGTGTGAGGGGGGTAAATATGTATGAACCTGTCTAACAAGATGTTGGCAGTGTCAGTCATGTACATGTATTCATTTACAGTTTGCACTGACTCAGAACATATATGTGTTTACATTGATATTTATGACATTGTGAAAGTAAGCTTCATGGTTCTCTATGGACTCTTTGACAATATTTTTGCCAGAACATGAATTGGATAATGTTAGGAGTGCTCATTGTTTATTGATGATACTGATCAGAGATTTATTGGTCTTCTTTGAATTTTCACTTTCTCTGAACAAGTTCAGTACTTGTAGTACATAGTTTGATTATGACAGGAGTCCAATATATTATATGGGTCTGTTTTCATATCACTGTGTGTGCAAGGCAGGATTGGTGAATAGTGACATGTTTCTGTGGCGAGAACTGCAACTGCCAGATATGTGTGGCCCACTGCTGTACTCTGACATGGCCTAAGTGTGTGAGCATGCCCAGTATGACCTTTCAGTATGTTGCTGACTAAGATTTGCTAAATTTGTTGAGGTGTGTGAGCATGCCCAGTATGGACATATATACTATATGTGTGTGGGAAATCAAGTTGTTTTTTACTTCAGGGCTCACCTTTGTGTTGTACATTGACAGGAAGCATGCTGTGCCTGCAGGGCTTCCATGAGTTTCTTTGCATAGACTTATCAACATTTCTACATACAGAGAGGACAGCTATTATTTGTACATTTCTACCCAGGGGGCACACCTGATTGTTACTGTGGGTGTACATTGGATGAGAGGTTGAAATGACGCTTATACACATTTGCTTGGCCTGCACTGCTATGTCAGGTACTCCATTTCAGTCTGTACTGCTGCCTATCGTACTGGCTTGAGGCATACTACTGTACTACAGAACTTAGCTTCCAATTTCACTTATATTAGTTTGTGACTTCATGGCCTACCCAACCCACATCACACTGCCTGGCCTGTTGTTATCTGTCTGCATAGGCCTGGGGGGGAAGTTCAGAGGGCATGATACAGCATTTGTTTCTGTTTGCATTAGTCTACAATTGCCCTGCTGTGTCTGTGCCAGTGAAATGCTGTCATGGCTTAATGGTTCAGTACTGTGACTATAGTGCACAGTATCCTGAGTTTGAGCCCTGTCACTGCTTTTTATTTTCCTGCTGGGCAGACCTGACTGGTTAAGGAACAGTAAAGCAGGTATGAGCATGTTTACCCAACTTTGCCTGACTTTGCCCAACATTGCCCAACATTGCCCAACATTGACCAACGTTGCCCAATGCTGTGCTAGTTTGCGCGGCATGCAGCTCCACGCAATTATGCTTAAATATGCTTAAATATGCTAAATAGTGGCAAAATGTGCTTAACACTGCTTTATATTGCTTAATATAGGGCAATCATGCCTCAGGTGGTGCTGCAGGGCTGCCTATGTCGGATGCACATAATACACTCCCTAGACATGTTTGAAACAGGTAGTGTCAAGTTAGGCATCCGTTTTATTGCATGTGCAAGTCAGAGAGAGGTGTCATTTCTAGGGTTCCTACTGAGTCAGTGTATGTGCTATGCATTGCCTCTTAGCCAAGGCCAGGGCATACTGGGCACGCCTCCTTCTGCCTACTGGGGCAGGCTCAGGTTGTTCCTCCCACATGTCACGCTGTGCCTGTGCAGGCCTTGGGAATGGTGGGAGGCTGTTTGGCCCTGCCCCATGCTGTTCCTGCTGCAGCTGTTTTCACAGGATCATATTGTGTAGCATGGCACATACCATGACAATTTGAGTACATGTAATTGGTGAGTACTGCAAGGCTCCACCAGATGTGTCCAGGCACCAGAACCGTGACTTGAGCATCCCAAACACACGCTCAGTAATGTTTCTTGTTTGTGCGTGTGCCTCATTATGGAGTTCTTGTTCGGGTGTGTGTGCATTTCTGATGGGTGTCATCAGCCACGGCTCCAGTGCATATTCAGCATCCCCCACTAGGTGACCATCAGGGATGTCCCCATTGGCAAATCTCTGGTACAGCTGCATCAGATGCCAGATGTGGGAATCGTGACAGCTGCCAGAGCAGCCAGCACACACATTCATTATTATGCCCTGGGCATCGCACATGACCTGGCAGTTGATGGAGGGGAAGCCCTTGCGGTTGATGTAGACTCTACCCCAGTCACCGGGTGGTGCTGTGATGTGTATGTGCGTGCAGTCTATTGCACCCACCACCTCAATGTATTCCACTATTTAGTGGAAGAGACGCATATTGCTGGCCAATGCCTCACTGGAATTGGGGAAATATACATGCTCACCGACATGTGCTGACATGGCATCCAGGAACTGGTGCAGTACCTTGGATGCTGATGCCTGTGAAACCCCCATCATATCACCAGTTGGTCTCTGGAAGGTACCTGTTGCTAGTATTTGTAGGCCAACACATACCTTGGTATCCACTGGGATGGGTTCCCCTCTGTTGGTTCTATGTGTGAGATGTGGCCAGCACAGCTCAACAATTTGCTGCAGGAGGTCTCTGTCCATTCTATAACACTCTACTATCTCCAGCTCATGTAGCCCCTGGTAGGTTACCCTGGGTCTGTACACTCTTCTCCGTCTCCATACTGTGGGTTGCTCAGCAGCATTCACATCACCACCCTCAGCACCTTGCACATGTTGGTTTATAATAGCAATGGCAGCCCCTAACATTTTGTCAGCCTTAAGCTTTTTGAGTTTTCACTCTTTCTAAACTGCAGTGTTGCAGAGTTCTTGTGAAAAAACAGGTTAGACTACTGTTTGCAGAGTTCAAATTGCTGGGCTGAGCTGGGCTAGTTGACTGCCTGTGTAATTGGCTGATTGTGATATATTTCACCTGGTAGCTCTGCTAGTTCTCCTTGGTTAACTTCCTACTACTTCTTTTCCTTCTTTTTTCCCTTTCTGTTCCCACAAGGGGCAGTGGCGTGCAAACAAGTGCACACAAGCGCACATGCGCGCACACAAGTGCACACTCGCCTACATGCGCGCACATGAGCGCACACGATGTGCGCCTGTTTGCAATAAATTTCGAATATATCCAAGGCGTACACCTTTGGTTTCTTGTTTTCAGCTACTACCACTGCAAACATGCCTCTTTGCAATCCTGAGCAACTCAGGGCAAACACATGCCACTGTGCTCCAATCACCTTACAGTCTTTCAGACATACCCGCTCATGATGTCACCTATCTTCTACTCGACTACTACCCTACTCCTACACTTACACTCTAGGGACATGGCTCACATGCCATGGAAATTTAAGATTCACTATCCTTATCCTCATTTGCATAGGATTGCCTACTAATGCTTGGTTACATCTCTCACACTGAGCTTCCCCCCCTTAACAACCACTACTCGGTGGCCATGTTGTTTGCAGCCTGCTATTCACCTGCATGGCAGAACAAGCTTTTTAGTGTAAAAGCACATTTGTGGCTATTTTTCCTTTTTTTTCTTTTTATTTAAAGCGCAGCATGTTTGCGCAATGCTGCACTACACTTAAATATCGGCGATCGTCGAAAAAATATAACATTGGATTTTAAGAATTTACAACATTTGCAAATGCCAATGGCCTTATATTTGGCCATTGGCATGCTTCCTTAACTAGATGCATCCTTTATTTGGAGCTGTCATGGCTCCGTTTAGCTATTTGCAGAACGGTACTCCATTACTAACAGAGTACATTTCTGCAGATAACACTACTCTTATACGGGCAGGTTAGTGGTTCCTGGATAGCAAATTTACCTCATTTGCATAGCTTTCAGCAGCAAATGAGGTAATTTGCATACCATAACACTGTCCGTGCAAGAGTAGCTTTAGAAGCTCTCATGCACGCCCCTACCGGCTATTGCTGAATCGCTCGGCAGACATATTGCCTGTCTGCCGTCTTACACTGTTCTTACACTCCGTGCAAGCCTTCGTAAATCCAGCTCAATATATAACAAACAGAAGATTACTTATTTTTATTATTTATTTTTAACATCTGTATTAATAAAGTAGCTTCTTAGATGTTTGTCACTTGCTAAGCTTTGGTAGGTCATTGACTATGAAGTTCCTTTATATTTCAAGAGCTGAAAGAAGTCTACAGTTATTATTTAACCATAAGACCAAGATGTTCTTTCATACTGTCCACTGTGAAGGACTGGACCCTGGAAATTGACAAACACTTCCACTGCTTTGGTAACCAACCGCTCCTTTACACAGAATATAAATTGTGAAATTCAGTACATTACCTTGTGTATCATTGTCTTCTTGAAAAAAAAATACAATGGCATGTCTTTATTAATTATTTACACTGAAACAGTAACATGATACACAAGAACTTTCAGCTATCATCTTTATTCTTTTTAACTTTCAGCTATCTTCTCTATTATTTTTTTTTTTGGTTGTGGGGGTGGTGTAAGTGATTTAATGGCATCATCAATAGTGCCCTGAGAGATTTTATTACTAGTAATACTTTCATAGAAATTTTTCTTCTTCATCAGATTGACTGTAGCTTGAACTTCAATATCCTCAGAGCATCCACTGTGCCCAACAGTGAAGGAAGAATATGTTAGTTTCAATGAAAAATAGACCTTATATTTAGACATGTAATTCTTAGCTTGTACAACAGATCCTCTATTCACAGCTCAATCACAGCAAAAATGCTGCTGTGATCAAAAGAAACTTTGTGTGCCTGTTCAAAATTCTAGGGCATGTGATTGTGATGTGCAAATGGGTGAAATACTTGCAAATCTCAGATTTGATTACTTTGTTATATTCCATACATTGACTTAGAGGGACCTCAGTGTTAGAACTTAAAGATTTAACATCAAATTTCACAACTGATTGTTTTTGTATGACTCACAGTTTCCATTTTAAAGTGTCATGACACACATAATTAGTCTAACCCCTCTAACAGGGAGTAGAAATCTACAAAAATACAATGAAAACCTATATGAATATATATGAATATAGATGAATACAGATATTGACATACCTTGACAGTAAAAACTGAACTATGTATACACTGCCACTGTGACATATTAAATGGTGATCTGCTTTAAAGAGAATTGTTATACATCTGAAACTAGAGACAGCATGCATGGAAAGCAAGTGAAAATAGCTCCAACCTGCAGTTAACTATCACCCATTGAACCCTATGCCATTTTTGTGGCTTGATCTGTCATCTTGGTGTGGATTACTGAGTCATCTATGGATGGGCAGAGAGATATCCCTCTCAAGCCAAGGGACTGTTGATGATGTCAGACTTCAGATTCTGGGTGTTATTTCTAAAATGTATATGCATCAGTGCTTTTCATTTCTGAAGGTTAAACCTGTAGTTTACCACATGCAGTCAGTGGTACTCATTCTTTATATTAAACAACGCCTATGGGGAGTGAGTCTCAAAGAACTGTGCTGGTGGGAACAGATTCTTCCAGTAGCCAACACACTTTCACTGCTGAAAAGTTAAGTGTTAATTTTTACATTTCATATCCTAGTAACTGACTTAACATGTAGTACCAACTGAAATAAACAGAGTTCATTTGTTTTTAAATTTATGGCATAGCTTTGCAGAGCTACTTAATTAAATATACATATGCATACATACATACATATTTTATATATATATATATATATATATATATATATATATATATATATATATATATATAAAATCACTAAGGAATACTGAAATTCCACAATCCCAAGACTCTGAATCCCAAGGACCAGAATCTCGAGATTACAGAATCTCGAAACTTAAAAAAAAAGTAAAACATACAACAAACTATTCTAACGTGTAAGCAGGGGGCAAGCTACCCTGCATCCCCCATACCCCTGCAACTTAAATGTACCAATTCTGAGATTGCACTATAGTGGAGTGAATGGCAAAGTTCCCATTCCACACTGCACGGCAATCCCTATTCACTATGTTCAAGATTCCACAATCTCAAGATTCTGGTCCTCCAGATTCAGAATTTCAGGACTGTTGAATTTCGATATTCTGTAGTGATCCCACAGATATATATATATATATATATATATATATATATATATATATATATATATATATATATATGTATATTTATATATGTATATATATATATATATATATATATATATATATATATATATGTGTATATATTTATATATATATATATATATATATATATATATATATATATATATATATATATATATATATATATATATATATATACATATATATATATATATATACATATACATACATACATCCATGGTTTACACTGAAAACCTTGAAATTGCATCGGTCGACCGGTATATGGTTGACTTGTAGTTTTCAAGTAGGCAGAATGCTGAATCCAAATTGACCGACTACACTACAGTGAACGGGTGGTGTAATTCTAGCATTTGGCTTTGACATTGTGCAGGGAGATCACGGTTCAGTGAGGAACAGTAAATTAGCCCATTTCCTCACTGAAGTGCAATCTCGGAGTTGGTATATTTAATATGCAGGGGGTGTCCAAAACAGTAGAATTAACATACCTTTGACTGCACAGTTTAGCAGTACGTTAATGTGCATAGCAGGAGGTGAGTGACGTCACCTCCTGCTAAGTCGAATACATTGAACCATGATTGTCAATGTATTCATTTTCACTTTGGTTTACTTTTTGGCATTCCGAATTCCACATTTAAAATTGACATTTTTAATGGTCGCTCAAAGTAGATTCGAAATGCCAGTAGTAAACCCTATATATATATATATATATATATATATATATATATATATATATATATATATATATATATATATATATATATATATATATATATATTTATATATATATATATATATATATATATATATATATATGATTATCCAATATTTTTATTACAATGTATTTAATATGAGAATGTTCAGCTAAATCAAAAGTACTGTTATTAAGGTTATACAAATTTGATTTTCTACTTCTTGGGCTTATAGTCACAGAAAGTATACCTTAAGCTGAAACACTGTGGCATGTGTTTTAAAATACATTTTCCTGTACTTGATGAATTATAGTAGCTATTTTCTATTATAGGTTCATAGGTAAGTACTAGGCTAGCTGCCCTTATGAGCCATTATAAGCCTAGCCAGTTTCACTTTTGTGCTCAAATAACCTATCCCATCTGGTTATAGATTGGCCTTACCCATCTCATGGTTGATAATTATATATTACCCCTAATGAGATAACTGAGATCATATCATAGATAAACTGAGGGACCAATGCATGGGATAAAGAATTTAGACGCTGCTTCTGTCCATTAATAGAACAGGGGACAGTTCTGGGGTAAAGTTTTTGTTACTTATCCATAGATCTTAGTTGTATTTGAAAATAGACAGGGATGAACTGTTTTATGTGGGTGGGGAGTCTATTCCACAACAGTAGTATCCTCTGCAAGATATACCTGTCCCTCCAAACTAATCTAGTGATGTTGCAGAATAGGTTTAGATCCCCAACTTGTGTATTTCTGATGCCATTTGATTTGCTGATGTGCAGTAAATACATTAGTAATGGTTCAGAGGATGCCTTGTATGCCAGACACAGGTCATCTCTTTGCAGTCTATAGGAAACTGCATATAGTGACAAGGCTTTCAGTCAATCATGTATGACATGTTAGTTAGGCCATGTATCCTTTCAGTATCTCTTTGGTTGTTGCAGTTGCTGCATGTATCTGGACAGATACATAACTAAGGGTGCATATATTCAATGACTGGCCTAATGAGGGCTGAGTAAATGGGGACAGTGACATTGCTAGATCTAGACACAATCCCTTTGTTTATAAGCTGTGCAATATAGAAGACTTTCTTATAACAATAGACACACATTGGTCAAAAGTGAAGTCACTGCCCACACATGTTCCCAAATCCCAAAAAACTGGGTCATCTCTTAGGGGTGTATTATTAATATGGTAGTTCCCTGAGGTAGATGACTTCTCAAAAGATACAATAATGCATTTTTTTGGCAATTTGTTTCAGACCATGAATTTGATACCAGTTATATATTTGAGACAATCCTTCCTGCAGGATGGCTAAGTCATTTGGGGACTTCCAGGGGCAGCTCATGCTATAGGACTGCAGGACTGCAGCCCTCCCACCTAGAAAACAAAAAGAAGACCCACCTAGAAAACAAAAAAAAAAAAAAAGAAAAGTAAAAAAAAAAAACAGTTAACTACGAATCCCGGTAGTCCACACATGTGCACACGCACTGGTCGGAACCCAGAAGAACTCCAGACTGTTTTGTCAAGCAGTCCGGATAAGAGAAAAGGCATCTCTGTCCCACAAATGCCCAGAAGTCTGTGTGGTGACGATCACACAGAACAGAAGTGCTTCAGACTGCTCCTTCTGCAGGCTAGACCAATCAGGAGAGCTTGCACGGATGGAACCAATCAGGAGAGAGGTGAGGTTTGTTTCTGGATGACTGGAGGATTTACCATTAGCTTGCGTGGGTGAGGCGCTCTCTCCAGGAGGATGGATGCAGCATTGGATTGGATTTATTTTCCCGATGTCGGATGATCTTTTAGCCGGGTGAGGAGCTCTCTCCAGGAGGATGGATGCAGGGCTAGATTGGATTTATTTTCCCGATGTCGGATGATCTTGCAGCCATTCTAGGTGATCTCGCAGCTGTTCTAGGTGAGGAGTGTGTGTGTGTGTGTGTGTGTGTGTGTGTGTGTGTGTGTGTGTGTGTGTGTGTGTGTGTGTGTGTGTGTGTGTGCGTGTGTGTGTGTGTGTGTGTGTATGTGTGTGTGGGGGGATTAGTAATAACAGTAGAAAACAGGAACAGGGCTCTCATGGTGACATTGTATGTAAAAGTTTAGTAAAAGGATTTGCTTAAGTTAAATGTAAACCAGTCAGATATGTCAGCTGTGGGTATAGTGATGGAAAAGATTAAAAAAGAGGTTAGAGTGCTTTTGGAAAAACAGTTTATAGATAGTGATGGGCACCAAGCTTTTACTTTGGGTAATTTGTGAAACTCCAGTTTATTTGTCTTCTATGACTGAGTAATGAAGACCATGGATACAATTCTGCCTGTTGATTTGATGTTCTAGGCTTCAGTAATTTCTTTGGCTTGTTAAATGATATGGGGATGGTTTTCACCTTTACTGGTTGGTACAGCAAGTGGCTGAGGAATAGGAGTCAGGAAGTATTACAGAGGAACTTTCATAGGAGGAAAAGGTGCTAATAGTTTAACTTGAATCATGTCCCTTTCAGTTTATTTACAGCACCAACTGTATTACAAGCACTCTCAGGTCCCACTAACAATTAAAGGCTAAAATGCGTGAGCACCGCCTTACTTGTCCTAGTCTTCTGAGGGAAACTATTTATTTTCATGCTGTTCATTCTTTATCATATGGAGTTCTGGCTTGCATCAGCCTGCATTTGACATCACACATTAGTGACTAGTTTCTCAGGGGTGTTGTTGTTGTTGTAGTGTCTTTCTGCTTTTCCTGGTTAGGGGTCACCACAGTGGAACTCCGGTCCGCTAATGATTGGCAGTAGATTTTTATGTGCCGAGTTGCTGGCCCTGACGCACGACCTTTAACGAAGGTATGCCCATTCATGCATGTCTCCACACAGAAGACATGCAAGTCAGTTTAATACTTAGTCTCATTACTGTGCATGTAAGAAATTTTAAAATAGGTTGCTGCATAGCTGTATATGTTCTAACAGATAAAAATACCATAAGGATGAAAGCTGAAGCTATGACAACTTACCTCTTCTAACCTGCTGAATTTTGATCTCTGAGCCTATATATCAGTTTAGAAACTGTCTTAAAGTCATTATTTATTATTTTGCTAAATGAGAGAATGCACTGGCCTTAATGAACCATTCTTAGTCATGACACAAGCCAAAATCTAAACACAAATGATTACAATAAGGAAATTCAGATGTTCAAATAAAAACACAGCATCTGCAATTCAGTAACAAGAAACATTAGCATAAATCCGCAGAGTGTGTGTGTGTGTGTGTGTGTGTGTGTGTGTGTGTGTGTGTGTGTGTGTGTGTGTGTGTGTGTGTGTGTACTGCCCCAGTTGCTATATACTGGTGGCTACAGAGAACTCATTGTGGTGGGTAGGAATACCATACTTGAACCCTGTACCTTAGATACAGGTGGCAAGGGCCTGAATTCCCTACTCACCACCACAGATTTTTGCCTCATTTTTGTTCTGTTCTGTTCTGTTCCTCATAAAATCTGTGGTTTCTGCTTTTTTGTTACGCAATCAGTGGTGCAGTGGTAGCATTGTTGTCTGACAAGTACAGCTTCTTTGGTTTGATTCTTGGTTGGGGTACCTTCTGTGTGGAGTTTGCATGTTCTCTCATCTTACAAAGACTTGTCTGGAGTGTTCCTCCCTGGGCCTGTGCTGAAAATTGGCTTTTGTTCCAAGTCGGACTTTCCTGGTTAACAAATGTTAAATAAATAAAAATGACAGGCATTTGAATTTCAGACTTCATATTCTTCAGAAAGAACATGGTAACACAAAACCTTTTATTCTAGCAATTTTCTAAGTTTATAAGATGGATATCTGAAATATGTCCCTATTTTTGGACTGTATTCCCCCATTATTGGCTTTGTTCAGGTTTTTTGTGCTAAGGTTGAGAGCTATGGTGAGAACTGAATTCATTGAATATGTTTGAGGGCTGTATTCCCCCATTACTGGCTCTGTCCAGGTGTTTTTTGCTAAGAGGTTGAGAGCTATGGTGAGAAATGAATTCACTAAATGGTAGCTATTTAAGTTTCAGTCTTCCTCTCTTTCACCAAACAGCTGATTTGGCATAGTGGTATGTTGCTCTGACTGTTTTGCACAGGGTCCTGGGTTCACTACTTGGTAATGAAATGTATGGTGGTAACATGCCACTTTATTCTAGTAACTTTCCAATGTTATACAAGCAATGTTTAAAATGTGTCTCTGGTTTTTGGGCTTTTGTCCCCCCCCCAATAAATGTTGGCTTTTTCCAGATTTCTTTTGCTGCAAAGTTCAGATATACAGCTGAGTGTCGAGTAGATTTTACAAGGAGCTGAGAGCTGCAGGGGAACAAAAGTTTAGTGCTGCTTATGCTGAATCAGCTTGTGTTGTTAATAGCACACCAGGTAGTGTACTTGCTTTTGATGCAGAAGGCTGTGAGTTCTACTCCCACAGTAAGTAGATGTATTGCTGATACTGTACTGTGTTGTAAAAGGGTAGATGCTGCAGTCCTTTCTGGCAAAGATACCTAGCAACTATGACCTTGTTATCAGTTTGCTATCCATTCCCTATTGTAGTATTACTAGCTTATCATTTTTTAATGCAACATAGGCAATTTATTCCTCAAGGGCAACAGGCACTATTTGTAGATGAAACAATGAAATATAAAGTTGTTTGCTAGCAGCAACCTCTTCATTAGTTACAGATTTCTTTAATGTGAAATTATTTAGATGACTTTTACTTCTTCAGAGATTGTGCATATTTACTGATACTGGTAGACTGTAGAAGTTTGAGTAGACTTTTATGATGGAAATGTTCTGAATTGGACAGTTTTGTCATTATTGTTGCATGCATTTTGTTTCATTGTTTACTGGAAAAATGTTCTGAATTGGGCAGTTTTGTCATTATTTTTGCATGCATTTTGTTTCATTGTTTACTGGAAAAATGTTCAAAACAATAAATTTAAAACGCCCTTTAACAACTGTACTGTATTGTACAAGGAATATAATTTAATACAATCAGGAAGGTGTAACAAAAAGCACGTGTATGTTTAGTGTGCAAGGGGCCTATAATTTGAAAACAGCCTAAAGTTAATCTTTATCTGCCACTGGCAAAATGTATTTTCTTTGAATGTGGGTTTCAATGCTGTTTCAATTAATGTAAGTTTCAAGGGCAGGGAAGTTTTAATGCTAAGTCTGTTTTCATTGTGAGACTGTATTGTTTTGTTTAGCAGATGTCTTAGTGTTTGTGCTGTAAAATGCAAATTAAAACTTTCAAATGAAGTCCAAATCATTGTAGAAGTAAAGCAGCATGCACATTAGTGTTTATGGTAAATGGGGTGAAATAACCAAGTAATAGTTCATTGGAATGGCTCCAGGGGGGAGGCTCCATTCGACCATGATTTTGTGAGGGGGAAGGGGGGCAAACTCAAAGACAGCCGCGGCTGAACCATATCTCTCAGTTCCCCAGATTTTCACAGATTGAATAGATTTTTGCTTATTATTTTTGGTTTGTTCCTCGTAATATATGTGGTTTTCTGGCAAATCATTTAGGAATTAAGTCACTAATTAATGACAGACACTGAGTTTCAGACTTCATAACTTTCAGAAAAATGCATGCTAAAGCAAGACCTGTTATATTCTATCAACTGTCTCAGTTTATACAACAGCAATTTTTAGTACTGTTTATATGTTCCCCCAATACATTTGGCCTTGTCCAGATTTCCTGCATTAACAAGTTGAGAGGTGCATGCAAATAAATTGCTTTATAGAACTAGGTATATCCAAACCTCTCAATTGTCCCCAATTTTGGCTCAAAATGTTACTCTTCCACAAATGATGGCTCTGCAAAATGGCAATTTTGAAAGAAAACATGGAGGATTTACAATTAATAAATAACTGTAATAATCAGAGTCACAGATTACTTTTATTTCAGAACTGCATGTAGATTCTTTTATTTTGTCAGCTGCTCAAGTTAGCAGTACTAATATTAAAAAGTGTCCCTTCTTTGACAGGTTCCCAGCTGTATTGTGTGGCTATTTTATATTTTTGCATCACATTTTTGGTCCATTTTTCATAAAATTGCATTTTTTGGCAAATTAGTGGCAAATCATTAAAGACTGAAATTAGAAAATAACGACAGACATTTAAGTTTCAGATTTCATACCCTTCAGAAAATTCATACTAATGTGAGACCTACTATTCTATTATCTTTCCAAGTTTATAATCTGAATATTTAAAAATTGTCCTTATTTTTGGGCCTTTATCCCACTTCTATGTATGGCTTTGTCCAGATCTCTTGCTCTGATGTTGAGAGGTATGACAAATGTGTCAGGGCCATCAGAGTCAGCCAGAGATATTTCAAATTGTGACATACTTGTTGCACCTCACTCCCCCATGTAGTGACTCTGGATGTGTCCAAGCAAGGCAAGGAGCAGTTATGCAGTGTAAATGTGCAGAGCATCCCCCCATCCAAGGTAGACACAAGTACTACAGTGGCTTTTCATCTGTCCTTGATTTTGCAGAATGTTCTGGTTTCTGTCATAGTTTTATACTGTTGATTTATGCTTATTATTATTCAGAAAGTGCCTGTTACTCTGTGTTTAAGTAGCAATGCATTAATGAGCATCAGGTAAGCTTGTCTGAGATTGTAAGATGCAAGTAACCTTTAATAAGTATACTGTTAAAGAACTGCCAACATTGAAAGCCTTTCTGATGTTGCCTTGCAGAGAATACTTGCATAACTAGATAACATATAAGCCTTGGGTATTGAAATGCATATGACACTATTTGTAATAAAGGACAGGATTACATTATTTTAAGAAGCTCGTTACAGTTGTTGGAGACTTGCAGTCATCTTTGCAGACTTTACCTGTAAACTAAACAGAATGTCAATCTATCATGTGTGGTCCATAACCTGTGCAGCAATCCTTTAAGCAATGTAACTTGAGCTTGTTTCTTGTTTGCTTTTCATTTTTTACTTTGATCATGTTTTCCCCATGAAACAAGTAGATAGTTTTTGTCAGGCAGCAGGTCTTTTTTGGATAAGAAACATTTTTACAAGTGGGGGTATCACAGAGATTGCTACTTTCAGCATGTTACTTGGTACTTTAATAAAGCTGAATATAAATTCTAATTAGAACTGCAGTGGAAGGAAAAGTGGTTTGAATTGAGTGCTGCTTGTTTTTTTTATATTTGATTTTGACTGGCATTCCAGTAATGTATTTAAAAAGTAATTTATTTTTTCATGCCTCACAATCTTTTTGTTTCCATCTAGATATTAAGTAAACTGTTGAGTAGCCAATGCATTGAACTAATTTTTTTCTTCTACACTTCATTTTGCCTTGATTGGACTCTCATAATGATGATTTGGCACCCAGGGCAACGTATTTAATTAAAGTTACAGTTTTTGTGGTTTTTAGCATAGCTCCTGCCCTTTCTAGTTGGCCGCACACCTTCCCATTGACTCCACCCATTCAGCTGTCTCCTGCAGCCCCTCTTTGATTTCAAGTCACCAGCTGCCACTGGGGACTTCTCAAAAGATACAATAATGCATTTTTGGCAATTTATTTCAGACCATGAATTTAATACCAGTTATATATTTGAGACAAACCTTCCTACAGGAATGCTAAGTCATTTGGGGATCCAATGACTGCTCCTAGATTACAGTCATCTACAAACTTAGTCAGAGCTCTTTGGTATTGGCTTTTACTTCAGAAAAAAAATAAAACATATTATATTTATTTAATCCAGAGAATTTCTCAGATTTTTCATTCCTCCTTTTCCAAATTGTCCAATGGATTTTCTTTTTTCCTCATCCATTTTTGTCAAAATGCAGAATAAATAGTCTCAACAGAATTCTATGATTCTCATGATACCCTTGGCAAGACTCCTAGAGACAAAGATACAGTGGCATCTAAAATTTCTTTGGTCTCAACATCAACACCCTTTATCTTTTCAGATCCCATCACTGTGGTATGTCATAAAATAATGGTTCTTTTGTGTGGAGACAACAGATATCCTTAAATCCAGGTCTCCCTTTCCCCCCTTCCTGCTATCAAAGCAGTCAGTCACCACAGACACTTTGTACTTTGCTTGAGGAGCAGTTTCAGGAGATAAAAGTTCAGGGGGGGTGAGAAACCAAGGACAGATACAAGCACATGAATATCAATGAGATGCTTGCCCTGATTAATGCACCCAACTCTGTCAAACATCTTTGGTCCCCAGGATCTCTTCAAGTGGTTACTGACAATATCACAGTCATTGTACATCAAAAAACAAAGGGGAATCAGGCCATACCCCCTTTGTAGACTAGCCATGTTAGCTTGAGATATAGATTCATAGCATAGTCTCACTCTGCAGGGATCCTACATTTTGTCAGAGCAAAATTGTGAGGCAGAAAAGTTGAGCAGGACCAGAGCAGACCCTCATGAATGGAAACTAGATCAGTGGGTCTTTCAATATTTGATCCATCTGTGAGTTGTTCATAAAGTAGACCTATTTGCATCTTATCTGAACAATCAACTGGCAAAATTCTGTTCAAAAACTCTATGCAAGAAGGTAAAGAAGATAGATGCCTTTTCTTTTCTTCGGACAGGAATGATCCTGTATGCCTTTCCGCCCTTTCCACTAATATCCAGGGTACTTCTGAAGATTTAGAAGGAACCCCCCCCCCCCCAAGATCATTGTGGTGACTCCCTTCTGGCACAGGCAACCATGGTTCACCCTTCTTTTGGAAATGGCTAAGGGCAATTATCATAAGCTTCCTCATAGAATGGATCTACTCACACAAGAACAAAGGTGTTTGATACACCCCAACATCAATCAATTTCAACTGACTGCCTGTATAATAGAATCCTAATTCCTTTTTGGTACCTGTATTCTGAGGATGTGCAGCAGGTGCTAATGGAGGCAAAAATGCCTGCTACTAGAAAATTATATACTAACAAATGGAAAAGGTCTTCTAGTTGGTGTCAACAACATAACCAGCACCCATTCAGGGCTAGCTGCTCTCTGGTTTTACAGTATTTGTGTGAGTTACAATCCTATGGCCTTTTTATTCCCCTAAAAAGGTTAATCTATTTGCCATTTCAGCATGTCTGTCCATGGACCCTCCTGTTTTAAGGCAGTTCCACATCAAATTTTTCTTGAAAGGGGTTTGGCATAACAGGCCTCCAAGTAAACTGGTGACTCCTGCTTGGGATCTTAATTTTGTATTAACATTTGTTCCATTTGAACCAGCTAATCTGGTTGACTTATTTATTTATTTATTTTATTTTACATTTGTTAACCGGGATAGTCTGGCTGGATACATGTCCATTTTCAGCGGAGGCCCAGGGAGAAAAGCTCCAAATCATAGATACACGCAAAAACAGTAATAAGCATAGCAGAGTATAAGAAAAATAGCAACTACAGAGGTGATACATTATTCAAGAGTCTGTTAACTAAGACAATGTAGGAATTATCTTCACATAGGAAAAAACATAAGAATTTAACAGTTTTTCATAAATTATGGCACTAGAGTAAACAGTACATACTTAAAACAGCGCTATGGAATATACAGTTTGCAATATAGCATTTTTCTACATAGTTAAATATTAAGTAGTATCCTACAGATATTGGCAAAAATAGGCATTAGTTAAGAGAATAAAATTGACAGGGTATCTATGGAGATTAATCTGGATTAGTGCAGGGGCAGAGCCAGAGGTTTTTAAAATATTGTTTAAGGCCTTTTTTTAAAGAGATTGAGAGAGGGTTCAAGTGTAAGGTTGGCGGGGAGTAAGTTCCAGGTTTTGCCAACAAAGTTGGTAAATAGTGAGTCTCCAACCCAATTACTAGCTCTTAGTGTTTGGACTATTAATTTGTTAGATGAGCGGAGTGGCCTTGGGTGACAATAGGGTTTTATAATGATTCTAAGAGCAGGAGATTTTTCTGGGTGTGTGAGAATTTCGTGTGCAACTATGAGCTGGTTGAACCGAAATAGGTTAGAAAACTCTAACCACCCTAGGAGCTCAAGGTTTTAACAATGATGGGTCCTGTATGTAGAGTTGGTAGCAAATCTAGCTATATGGTTATAACTACAGATGAGTTTATTAATTTCAGTCTTATTCAAGTTAGAGAGTATAGGGGAAGCATATAGCATGCTAGAAAGTAGACGAGAGTGAGCTATGGTGGCATGGGCTAGTGGGGTTAGAAAAGGTTTATTTCTTTATAGTGAGATGAGCTTTTGGTTAACAGCTTTGATGGTTTTATTTACATGCAAGTCAAACTTGATATTGTTGTCAACTATAACCCCTAATAGCTTAGTGCTGATGTCTGGGAGAATAGAGGTGCCATTTTTGGATGATATGGAGAAAGAGAGAGGAGTAGATCGACTGGTAGGGGTCAAAAGTAGTAATTTAGTTTTGTTAGGGTTTAAGAGCAAGCATTTATTGGCTAACTAGGTTTAAATTGTATTAAATGTAGTTTGGGTTAAGTTTTGAAGGTCTGATGGGGAGGAGGCTGAACAGATAAGTGTGGAGTCATCTGCATATTGGATGCAGGTGGCTTCTGGGATGGCTACATGAAGGTTATTAATGAAAATGGAAAAAAGCAGGGGACCTAAGATGGAGCCCTGAGGGACTCCAAGGGTGAGAGGAAACAGTACAGACAGTTTGTCCTGCCATAGAACTGCTTGTTTCCTTCCACTCAGATAGGATGTAAACCACTGAATAGCATGTTTGTCCAGGGATATGTCTTTTAGAGAGTGATTAGTAATTGATGGTTGACCATATCAAAAGCCTTTGACAGGTCTAGAAAGAGGGCTGAGGATAGCAAATTTGAATTCTGGTTTAGGTTAATAGTGTTGGTAAAGGAAAGGAGGGCGGTTGTGGTACTATGAAGTGGAATGAAACCATGCTGAGAATTGGCCAGTAGGTTGTTCATTGTGAGATAGTGAATGAGTTGCTTATATATGCATTTCTCCATTATTTTGGCTAGGGGTGAGAGAATGGCTATAGGTCTATAGTTGGATAATTCAGTTGAGCAACCCCCTCTGTGGAGAGGAATAACATGGGCTATTTTCCATATTGAGGAGATGGAACATTCTGACAAGATCCTATTGATCAGTATTAAGATGGGATAAGCAACTACGTCTGCAGCTATTTGAAGATACTCGGCAGGGAGATTGTCTGCAGATAGGGTGATGGGTTTTAGCTTTTTGAGTAGTGAATGGATAAGAGCAGTAGGGACAGGTTGAAAGTGAAAGAGAGGATTTGAGATGTCTGTGATTGAGGAAGAGAGGGGGTTAGTGGGCGTGAGATGTCTAGCTAGGGTCTGGATAGTTTCGGGTGAAAAATTATTAAAGGCACTGGCAATGTCCTCAGGTGGCTTTTGACTGGAGTTAGAGGGAACAGGAGTGGTAGATTGTCCAGGGTGGAGTAGTCAATTTATGCCAGCCCAGAATTTTTCTGGATTATTTTGGTGTTTATACTGAAGGTTTAGGTAGTAATTTTTTTATTTATTAGAATGGATTTTTTTGGCATCATTTCTGAGTTGGCGAAATTTAAGTTGATCTTGAGGGGATTTAGATGTGTGTCAGTTATCCCATACTTTGTTTCTCAGTTTGATTTTAGACTTGGTTTCTTTTGAAAGCCATTGTGCAGTATTATTTTTAGTTCAAATGGAACACTCAGGAGCATGGGAGTTAAGAATGCTCAAGAATTTGGTGTTAAAGTATGTTATGGCATCTTCTAGTGGAAGTTGTTTAAGGACTGACCAATTAAGCGACGTGAGGTTCTTAACATGGAAAACTGTTTTACTGATTGCTCTGACTTCTGCAAGAAAGATATCTGAGTTATAAGCTGTTATGGTGAGTCAACCCTACCTCATTTTCCATAGGGACAGAGTTTATTTGAGAACTAATCATTCTTTTAAACATAAAGTGGTATCTAATTTTACTTTAACCCAAACTATCCATCTCCCTATTTTCTTTTGTGAACTTAAAAATGAAGGAGAAAGGATACTCCATACCTTGGATGTTCCCAGACAACTCAGGTACTATCTTGACAGAACTAAATCTTTCAGCTCTAAAGATCAATTGTTCATTTCTTGTGATGGTAAGAAGCCGGTGTCAAATAGGCTATTTCCAAGTGGTTGTCTAAGGCTATTAACTTTTATTATACTCACTATGACAATTCTATTCCAAGCAGGGTCAAGGCCCACTCTAACAGGGCCTTGGCTTCATCTGTGGCTGTTTTGAAAGGGTTGGATTTTAGAAGTATTTTAGTAGCTGCTACTTGGTCCACTCTACATACTTTTACAAAGCGCTATAATCTTTCTTCTCTAGGTCTAGATCAAGAGGACCATTCTACAGAGGCTCTTGGAGTCTTCTATTTTCTCCTCCCAATTATAATCAGCAGTGGCAATCTACCTATACAGTTAAGGCTACTGCAGCAGTGATCAATGTAAAGAACATAGTACAGTTGTGTAAGACACTATATGTATATATCCATATCTTTATATCTATATATATATATATATATATATATATATATATATATATATATATGTGTGTGTGTGTGTGTGTGTGTGTGTGTGTGTGTGTGTGTGTGTGTGTGTGTGTGTGTGTGTGTGTATGTGTGTGTGTGTGTGTGTGTGTGTGTGTGTGTGTGTGTGTGTGTGTGTGTTAGAATATATGTTAATATACATATATTAAATTTGTATTGCTATTTATAAAAATATATATTATGTTTATGTTAGTATGTTTATGAAGTTGATAATATTTTACTAGTTCTTTTTATACATTTCTCCCATGAAAGTTTACGTTTCTTTTTCAGGTAAGGACAGTGACATTTGCAAATGTAAAACTATTGTTTACATTTATCATCATTAATTTGTGATGGCTTACCTTTTTACTATAATTCATTGTAGATAAAATTGCTTGATGTATTGTATTTTGATAAATTTCATCTAGGATCATCAGTGATACACTCATATATATTGTACTATTTGTAGACCATTGCCACTTATGGCACTATTCCCATTCTGTCTGCCTCCTGCAGGTCATGATGATGTCAATAGGATGCAACCACATAAGCAGTCATACTACTGTGACTCAGATGTGATTATGATGGAAAATACAACAGGGAATGCCTCACTGGCAGGGGGAGCCATCTCCTTGGGAGGTAGCCTGGCTCAGTCTTAGAGTGCAGTTCTGCCTGTGCTAAGGTAAATGACTGAGGAGGTAGTTGAAAGGGCAATGTCTTATTCAAAGCCAGGATGTAGAAACTTTTGGGTCTGACCAATGATTCTTTGACTGGTGACTCATTAAAAGAAGACCAACAGAAGAGGGTATGGCACCTTCCACTGGCCATCCTAACCTATCCTACACATCCTAATAATGACTGTCAAGGTCAGTCAGTAACTAACACATACAGTCTCATCCTCAGCTAAGTCCCTATTAAAGGATGCTAATCTTAATGCTGCCCCTCCTCTGAACCCCAACCCTAAGCTTTACCTTCCTAAAATCCTTCCCATAACACTGCCACTATAGAAGACACACTCAGACACACAAACAGTCACAAACGTACACAAACAGCAGTGCGTCTATCTCCTAACCTAACCCTGATCCTAACCCTAAAATAAACAGTCTTGCACACAAACATACAACACCTGTCCTTCACTCATCCCCAACCCTAATCCTAACTCACAAACACACCCCCAAATAGTGTCACCCCTCCAACCCATTCACCTATCTTGACATTTCCACCACTCAGCTATTCATATCGTCACCATTAAACCACAACTCTGCATTTGTCGAAGAAATGGCTTTCAGCAAAATGCGCATCTCTGTCTATCTATCCATCTAGCTAACTAGTAACTCTAGAATTCTGCTCTTTTCATAACCTTTGATGTGAATCCTTGACCTCTTTTGTTCAGATTAATGATGCAACCTCCTCACCCACTTTTACACTCAGTCCTCTAGATTTTAAAAATTGTAGCATGTATCTCTGTCAACATTTAACTCTCCCTCTCTTTCTTTTGCTGTACACTTGTTTCCAGTCTTCTACAACTAGCGTACCCTTAGTACTTCTTCTGCAATTCAGCCTTTTTTTTTTACTTTTTCTTTCTTCTCAACTGAAACTTGGCACATTCACCTAGACACCTAGACTATGTTGAATCTTTGATCACTATATCTCAAATATTGTTGTATTCACAAAGACTCTGCTATAATCTCTTTGTATTTTTCTCACACTAAAATATGTTTTTAGAACTTTTCTCTTCAGGCCTCCACTGAAAGTGGATCTTGCATGACCCAGTTGAAAATACCTGTAACCAAATGCAAATAAATAAATATAATGTGGTGGCTCTGTCATTGCAAAACCTGTGCCCTCCTGCCTTCTATGTGTCTCTCATGTTGCTACATTCCTCCATGCTTTCCTATACACTGATTTCCTTTCCATTCATGAGACCAATAGATGTCTAGCAGGCTGGACAGCATATTACAGCTTTTTCAGTGGACTACACTTAATTGTAATGTGGTGCTTTCTGACAGACTGCTACAGCAAATGCTTTCTCATGCCAAAACCTGTTGCTATACTACAGCAGTTTTATGAGACCAAAGCCACCCAAGCCATGTCTATTGTCATAATCGTGTATATACAATTTACTCTGCTAGATGGAAGTCAGTGGGCATTTCTCCTGCCCTTCTCCTTTTTTCACAAAAGCATACAGCTGTGACCTTAGTCACATAATGTGCTTCAGTTTCATTAATTCAGTACTGTATATAATACAGCATACTACTGCCACACTGCCCTTACTCAGAGTTACAGTTCATCCATATCAGTCCTAGCCAATATCACTAACAGTAATTCAGCAGTATATATATATACAACAATCTTTGACACATCTTTAGTAGACACCTTTATGCAGCGGATAAGGTAGTTATGCACTGGACGTATCCAGACATTGCATTGCATTGACTAGTTTGCTTTCCCAATGTGATAAATAACAAAATTACTGATTTTAGCTTCATATGGCAATAGGTATTCACAAGGCTATTGATCTCTTAAGAAGCCTACCCTTACATTCCCATGGCAGTTTGCAGCCCTTATTTTGTGTATGAATAGCCCGTAGGTGGCAGAAGAAGGATATGATGGGATATTTATTTGTTCACTCTATCTATGAGGAACATGGGAGCCAAACATGGGGTGAGTCTGGGGATGCCCATCTACTTGACCAGAGTAAGAGATTTAGCTTTATGTAGAGTGGAAGATGATTTCAGAGAAGTGCCATTCTCTGTGATTCATGCCTATCTCACAAAGACACCCCATTTATGTTGCAAATCTCTTGAATAGGAGTTGACAGTACCATTGTGCTTACCAGTGCTTAGTAGGTCTGACAGGATAAGGTCTATATGTAATGTAGAGGCTGACTCTTAGTAGGGAATACCTTGAGACTGCATGCACATTTTTTTATAAATCAAGCCCTTAATTTTTTTTCAGTGAGAAAGCATTGTAACAAATGTTTAGACAAGTATACACCAAAGGAGCATTACATTCAATGATCAGCCTAATGAGAGCCGAGTACATTAGAATAATTGCATCACTGGACATGGATGCCATACCTTTAGAAATATATTGCAAATAAAAAAGGACTTCCTTGCAATACTGAATACATGGTAGTCAAAGGACAGTTCATTGTCAACATAGGTTCTCAGATCCCTGACTACAAGATCAGGGGTGTGTTGTCAGTGTGATAGATACAAGGGAAATCATGCGTGCCAAATGATACTTTATAAATTTCTTGGCATTTAGTCCTAGTCCATGGTTTTGACACCAGGTACTTAGGTTCATAGGTGTTTACTAGGCTAACGACCACAAGGGCCTTTTTAAGCCTAGCCGTGCATCCCAAATCTCTGACAAGTACTGATACCCTTGATGAGGGTAAGCAGGGGTTTGAGAGATGAAACATTTACACACAGGGGCCAAGGAGATGAACCATTTCAGGTTGCCTGTGTCCATTAGAGACATAAGTACCAATTCAGAGATGGATTTCCTGTTCCCCATCCAATTGTCCAAGTTGCACTTAATTTGGTTTGGGAGGAACTCTGCTTCACATGGATGGGGAGCCTGTTCCATAGATGGGGTAGTGTCTGGGATACATACCGGTCTGTCTAGCAGGTCCTATTTATATCAGAGGAAGGTTTACGTCTTTATAATGGGTACCAGAACAGCATACTATGGCAACTAATAACTGAACTAATGATCTAGTAATTTGAATGAGCATGTGACTGATGTAAACTATATAAAAAGAAATGACATAAGTATTTTAAATTTATCTGATAAAGTTCGTTATATAGTGGACAAAAGGCGCTTTATTTTGTTTTACAATAAAGTCTTGTGCATTTTTGGTTTTTCACTAGTACATTTTTATTTTATTTATTTTTTACTACTGCCACTTCCTAGTTCATTTATTAGTTGCCATAATATGCTGTTCTGGTATTTGTAGTTTGTCATTCCAGCTTTGGTTATTTTTAGAATGGGTAATTCTGGTGTTGTTTGTTTTGTAGATGTGCAGGAGGTCTATCAGAGTGGGGTCTGAATATGGCCTGTATGCCAGGCATATATCTCCCCTGAAAAGCCTGTAGGAGTCAGAATACAGGGATATGGCTTGAGGTGGTCTGCATAGGACATTTTACTTATGCCCTGTATTCTTTTAGTGAGAAACCTCTGTGGACATTCCAGTTGTTGGATATGTCTGGTTAGGTACATACCAAAAGGGTAGTCAGTGACAGGTCTGATGAATGCTGAATACGCCTACCCTTTCTAAAGATTATACTTCTTATTCATGTATCACTGTTACAATTAACTACTAAATTTACTACTTTAGCTATGGTCAATTTAGACTTTGATTTCCATTTTCTAGTAATTGCCTTTTAGGCAGCCACCAGAATTAAAACTTAACAAGGCCTTACTATGTCTAGGCAACTCAGATCCTGTATTCCAGTTCAAGAAAAAATAGTTTCCTTACTTTCACTCATTTGCTTGCTCATTACTCCTGACAGAGTACTCTGTGGCATTTTTTAAAATTTACCAACTGATTATAGTCCAAAAACATAAGCTCTGAGGTATCTCTTTCTTCCCCATTACAGCTCTAACATTTGACATCTACCTGAAGAAAAATTCTTTGCAGTCCGCTTGGGGTACAAAAGTACCTATGCAAATACCTCCAAACAAAAATCCTAAATCTTCTAGACTCCGTTGCATATTTGGGAGCCATACATATGTCCTCCAATTGTATATTTGTGAATTGCTTATCTAATCTCTCTTCCCAATCTTACTTTGATTGATTCATATAATTATCATGCGGTATTTTATATGGGCTTTTAATCAAACCTTTTTAACAGCAGCTTCTGTTTGAGATTCAACTAAAAATTCAACCAGTGCAGGCCTTTCACTGAAAATTATTCTATCCCATTCTATTTGTCTCTACTCTTATATCAATCTTTGATAGGGAAGGCAATCGCTACCCTGCAGTCCAAAATTCTTCTTGGCCTCTTCCCATTTCACTACCTTTCCCTCTTATTATTTTTCCCATTACCTAGGTTCCTTTGTCAGCTTCTGCAGGAAATTCTGCCCCCTCTTGCCTATTCTCTACGACACTATCTGCAGTCGTTTATTAGCAGAAACTCATTTCTCCTTTCTTGTGTGGCCTTAATTCTCAGTATACTTTCTTCTGCTTTATGAATATAACATTCTTTATGACTGTTTTATTCTTCTTAAGGAACTGCATTGAAAATTCCTCTCTTTCCTTATTTCTTGAATTCCCCAATCATCAATTTTTGAGAATGTTGGTGCTTCCCTTCCTTTTAAAACACTTTTAAACAAAGCCTTCTAGATCTGTATCATTTTCTTCTTTCCTAGGTTCCAAACTTCCACCAGAATGCCATCTATTCCTGGAGATTTTCCTGCAGATTGTTCTGTGAGATTTCCCTTATTCTCTAATACTTTAATCTTTTCCATCTCCTTTTAATAATTTTTGTTACCCTTTCCACTTTGAATTGTATCTTTCTGCTTGTGTTATATGTAAGAGCCTTAACCGTGTAGCTCTGAAATGTCCTTTTAATTCAGGTAACCCTAAACCTCATTGTTTTATTGGAAGGTTCAACTTATCCCACTTGACTCTTGCCTTCTTCCCCTCCCAGATAAAATATTTTAACTCTTTGTTAATTACTATCCACAACTTCTCTTCTGGTGATACAAATATGCCTGACCTGTGTATGAAACTAAAGAGACTAAGGGCAGGATTCACGAAGGCTTGCACAGAGTCTAAGAGTAGTGTAAGAATCCATGCAGCCCTCGCGATCCAGGAACAGCCCTAAATTCCGTGTAAGAGACCAGCTAAAACGTCTCTTACACGGAGTGGGTGTGGATATGCTAATCACCTCACTTGCAGCCGAAAGGCATGCAAATGAGGTAGATTAGCGATCCAGGAAGCCCAAAGCAGCCCGTGTAAGAGCCGTTTTAGCTGCAGAAATGTACTCAGTTGACAACTGAGTGCGTTTCTGCAAAAACAATGGAGCCATGTCAGCTCCAAATAAAGGGTGCATATGTGTCAGGCAGCATGCCAATGGCCAAATATGTGGCCATTGGCAAGGTACCCCGATGCAAATATAAGAAATAAATATGTATTTTTTTCGGCAATCGCTGATGTTTAAACGCAGCGCAGCCCCACGCAAACGGGCTGCGCTATATAAAACATAAAAATGAAGGTTATAAACCCACAAATGTGGGTTTTATGCAATACATGGATTTACAATGCAGGGACCAGCAGACCAAAAACAACATGGCCACCGTTTAGTGGTTGCTAAGGGGGAAGCTGAGTCTAAGACATGTAACTAAGCATTAGTAGGCAATCTGATGTAAATGAGTGTTAGGATACTGAATTCCACTGTCACATAGCAAATGAGCACATTCTGAGTAGTGTAGGAGTTACATAAGGGGGAGGAACAGAGTAGGAGATAGGTGACATCACAGGGGGGAATGGCAGAAAGAAATGCAGTTCATTGGAGGTCAGTGTTACATGACAGATGTCAGACACATATCATGGAAAGAGGAGTGCCACAAGATAATGGGAAAGTCAAGAAATGGAAGGTGTGCACTGTTGCTTACACGAAAGTTTCTTGCTGGGTGTGCATGCGCATGTGTGCACGCCATGAGGCGCGAGTAGTGCAGTGTGGATGTGTGTAAGGCAGACTGAGCATGTGGGAGCCTGTTGGCAGACTTGTAAGACTGTTTGCGCTGGTGTGCGCGCGTTTTAACCCGAAAAAGACAATTCTAAACCGTGTAAGCATGTGTGCACGCATGTAAGCCACTGTGAGCGTGTTTCTGCTGGTATGCGCGTTGCTCCCCCCTGAGAAAACAGAGAGGAAACAGGAAGCAACAGAATTAGTAGGAAGCTAGCAGGGAATACTGCTGGAGCTAGCAGGTGAAAACAATTAGAAGCAGGCAATTACACAGGCAGAACAGCCCAACCAAACACTTAAAACTCTGCAAACAGCAGTGCAGGATGTTTCTCTCAAGAGACACTGCAAGTCAGGAGTAAGCTATTAGAAGTGAAAACTAAAAAAGCTGAACGCAGAGCAGAAATGCTAGGGGCTGCCATAGCTGTCATAAGGAGACATAGGCTACTTGCTGAGGGTGGTGACAATGCAAATGGTGCCAGACAACCCACAGTGAGGAGACGGAGAAGAGTGTACAGGCCCAGGGTCACCTACCACGGGTTACATGAGCTGGAGATAGTGGACCGCTATAGAGTTGACAGAGACCTCCTGCAGCAAATTGTCGAGCTGTGCAGGCCACGCCTCACACACAGAACCAACAGAGGGGAACCCATCCAAGTGGAAACCAAGGTATGTGTTGGCCTAAGAATACTAGCAACAGGTACCTTCCAGAGACCAACTGGTGATATGATGGGGATATCACAGGCATCAGCCTCCAGGGTACTGCACCAGTTCCTGGATGCCATGTCAGCACATGTCGGTGATCATGTATATTTCCCCAATGCCCGTGAGGTATTGGCCAGCAATATGCATCTCTTCCAGCAAATAGCGGAATACCCTGAGGTAGTGGGTGCAATAGACTGCATGCACATACGCATCAAAGCACCAGCTGGTGAGCGGTGTAGGTCTTACATTAACCGCAAGGGCTTCCCCTCCATCAACAGCCAGGTTGTGTGTGATGCCCAGGGCATAATAACGAATGTGTGTGCTGGCTGCCCTGGGAGCTACCATGATTCCCATATCTGGCATTTGACGCAGCTGTACCAGACATTTGCCAATGGGGACATCCCACATGGACACCTAGTGGGGGATGCAGGTTATGCACTGGAGCCGTGGCTGATGACATCCATCAGAAACGCACACACACCTGAACAGGAATGCCATAATGAGGCACACGCACAAACATGTAATGTAATAGAGCGTGTGTTTGGGCTGCTCAAGTCATGGTTCTGGTGTCTGGACACATCTGGTGGAGCCTTGCAGTACTCACCAACTACATGTACCCAAATTGTCATGGTATGTGCTATGCTACATAATATGATCTTGCAAAAACAGCTGCAGTAGGAACAGCATAGGGCCAGGCCAAACAACCCCCCACCATTGCCAAGGCCATCACAGGCAGAGCGTGACTCAGAGGAGGAACAACCTCAGCCTGCCCCAGTAGGCAGAAGGAGGCATGCCCAGTATGCCCTGGCCTTGGCAAAGAGGCAATGCATAGCACATACACTGGCTCAGTATTTATTTTTATTTTTTATTTATTTTACATTTGTTGAACCCTGGGAATGATACCCCTCTCTGACTCACTCATATAATAACAGGGATGCCTAAAATGACATAACCTGCTCTCAAACATGTACAGGGAGTGTAGTATGTGCATCCGACAGAGGCAGCCCTGCAGCACCACCTGAGGCATGAATGCCATGTGTTAAGCAATGTAACACCATGTAGTATATGCAAACTTGATGACCCTGACTAACATCCTACCCTCACCAAGCATGATGCCACAATATGACGATGAGATGATCAATTGTAATAATTGGCTGAAGTATTGCAGTTAGTCAAAGGGGATCCAATGTGTGCCAGACTGGGATGACATGCTGAGCATGACATGATGCTCCACCTGCTAGGGGTGGTGTGCACCTATCAGTCCAGGCCTTATGGATACTGGCAAAGGCTGTTGTTACCCACAGCGTGCCTTAAATAGGTAAGGCTCAAAACACAAACCCACCTCCATAGGTATCACAAGGGATAAGAACCTAGATGTAATGCTACCCAATGCCAGAAGTCTAAACAGCAAGATGCATGCAGTCTAAACTCCCCCAGTATGGAGAATGTTGATATCTGTCCTGTAACAGAAAACTGGGTCAAGGCTCACAACAGCACCCTAACACTACCAGGTTACACCTCATACTGTGCTGTCCAGCCTCAAAACATGGAACAAGCTACAAAAGGAGGGTGACTAGCAATAATTGTCAAGGATAACCACACCCCCATGTTGGTACCACAACAAGAAGCAGCATGGACTAGCCATGGTCAAGTAACAGTGGCTAAAACTGCCTCCCAGTTTATAGCCTGCTACAGACTACAATCCTAACACCAGGAACTGCACTTGGCCTATGTTGGAATACATGAATATATCAAGCCCTCCAAACCACATTATATTGGGTGACTGAAAATACCCAAACATAGATTGGGAGCATTATTCTAGCTCCAACACCGTAGGACAGAAGTGCCTAGAATCCATAAACCAAAAAAATGCCCAGGAACAACGTACCACTCCTACAAGAGGGGTAAGCATTCTGGATGTGATAATCAGCAACATGCGTACTGGATGGCAAGATGAGAAGTGTATCCCTCACTGGTAAGACCAGTCCATAGAGTAATCACACCGGATATACACATCCTGACCACAGTCCCTGGCCAGAAAACCACAGTGAAAAACATGTGTAAAGCAAAAGTTGCACTCCTTCAAACTGATGTGGAATCCATTAAAGGCCCTGTGCAGGTGCAAAATATGGGCCACACCTCAGAACCTGTTATACAGGCATTCCATGAACACTGCCAGGAATGCATGGATTATGCAATCCCAAATAAAACCAAGACACAATGCCATACACGCAGGCATCTGGCATGGTGGACTCCAGCCATTACCAAACCATGCATGAGAATGAGGAAGCTACTAAATGTAGAGCAAACATAACAAGGGAAGTAATCACTGATCAGTAGTATTGCAATAAAATATGTCCACTCATACAATCCACTAAGGCCAGCTACAACAAGTTGAATCTGTGAATCTTGAGGCAATGTTACACCTGCCCCATGTACACAGAGAAGAGACCCCCCCCCAAGAAATACAAATATATGTGAGAGATGCAACCATTTATCCAAACCAGAGGCTGAGCTCTCTCAACTCAGTACTGTCAAAACTAGACAGGAGGAGAAGGTAACCACACACACCACAAACCCAGTCTCACATAGACCTATCACAACTGCAAACCAAAGACATAAACACAGAAAAACATTCCTGGAGGCCCTAATTACAAACACACCACATAAACAGAGGCCTCCAAAGCAGACACCCAAGCAACCACTACCTCCAAACATAGCACATGCAACACATAGTACACAAAGCTGGTGTGCCAAACAGTCACAGGCCAGAAGGAGAAACAACATGCCTGATACAGTTGTAATAGGTGACTCCATAGTCAGACACACTGCTGCCCGCTCACCAGACTGAACAAGGGAAAGGGTACAGTAAGCTGCCTGTAGGCTGTTACAATACACCACATAACACAAGTACGCAGGTCACCCCAAAGCAAGTAGAAATATGATGCAGTCATTGTCCATGCTGGTGTGAATGACCTGAGATGTACTTCCCCAGACTACATGAAAAGAGACATAGATGAGCTCTCCGATTATGTAGTCCAGGCCGGTATGACACTGACCGTGTGCAGCATCCTACCCTCACCAAGAATGATGCCACAGTACAAACACAGAATGATCAGCTTTAACAAGTGGCACAATTACTGGTGTCATTCCAAGGGGATCCAATGTCTGTCTGCTTGGGATGTCATGTTTGACAAGCCACACTGCTGTGCCAGAGATGGCTTGCACCTGTTACCCCTGGGCGTCTGGATATTGGATAAGGCTCTTGCCACCTCCATAGAGCCTTTCATAGGCAAGGCTGAAAAGACTAACCCACCTCCCTAGAAAACATAAGTGGAAAGAAACATAAAGGTAATGCCGCCCAATGCCAGACGTGCAAACCTCAACATCAATGCTCCCGAGGCCCTCCCCAGTATGGAGAACATTGATGTCCGTGCAGTGACAGAAACCTGCAGCAAGGCTCCTGACAGCACACCAACACTACCAGGTTATACCTCATATCATGCGTTATGGCCCCAAAACCTGGACCAAAACATATAAGCAGGGGGACTATCCATATTCAGCACAGACACCCACATGTCCAGGTAACTGACATTGCACAAAGCATCGGAGACCACCCATGTGCAACTAACCGTAGGTAAAACTGCTGTACAGTCTGTAGCATGCTACAGATCACACTCTCACACACAGAAACCCCACTCAGCAGTCCCGAAGACACTGGACAGTATGAATGTCTCACCAAATACCAAACAAGGTACTCACAAATTACCACATAGGTGGTAATCCATTATGTATGGAAGGAGTAATCAGGGACCTAGGGACACAAGTGGACAGTAACCTGTCATGTGACACTCACATTGCCAATGTGGCTAGGAAGACTGTCTATATTGGACACCGTATCATGAAAGGATTCACATATACGTCAACAGAGGTCATTGTGCCCCTATACTGTTCTCTTATCAGACCCATAATCTAGTACAATGCCTCATTTGGGATGTACCTTACCCGACACTTGCAGCAGTTAGAAAGACCTCAAAGGTACCTCACCAAGAGGATAAAGGGTCTCAAATATTTGTCATATGCTGCCTGGCTGTAGACACCCCAGCTGTATGCAGTCACATACTGCCTATGCAGAGGCATTGCATGCCTGTTGTACAAGGCCATGTCCAACACAGGAGTAATGGACATGCTCCATCCCAGAAAACCCAATTCCATCAGAGCTGTGAGAGTGAGAGATGTCAACCTCAACACATAATGAAATAGGATGTGCTGGAGGGACAGATACATAACCCAGAGGCTCCCTACACCCTGGAATGGAATCCCACTCCATGTTAGGCAGAGCCCCTCACTGACTCTCTTCAACAGGAATCTTGCTAAGTGGATGGATGATCGTAGATGTACACTGGGGGTCTTCACTGTGTCACATCCAGACAGAGGCACAGTAAAGCAAATCATAAATGGCCATAATATTCACATAGCAAGGGGTGGCGAAAGCCACACACACTCTGGCTAGGCTTAGAAATGTCCTAGGGCGGATAGCCTAGTATGAACCTATGAACCTATGAAGATACAAATTGTACAGGACACTAGGGATAATCACAAGGCTTTCTTAACTGATGGTAGGAACCTTGTTGGGAATTCACAGATATGCTCTGAATCACTCAAATATTACAAACAACATACCAAACACACACACATATTGCCAACATCCAACCTGACAGGTGCAGTGTAACCCCCCCCCCCACCAAAATGCAAAATATCTATCCCAGCAGAGTGCTGGCCCCTGACATTGCAGATGCTGAGGTAACAGCCAGCATCTACAAAGCAAAACACACAGCATCAATGGTATGAGATGGTGTCCTGGGCTGAGTCCAACATGGACTCCAAGAAGAATGGAATGCCAAATAACACTACTGCACAATGTCAGCCTTACCACAGGATATGTACACAAAGAGCAGTGTACAACAACAGTGGTCCTTCTCCACAAAGGTGTTGCCTGAATGGATACTGCAAACTACCACTCCACAATGCTGACAAGCTTGGTCTGCAAAGCTATGGAAAGGATCAGCATGTACCTTGGACATAAAGATATTGGGGACCTACTGACACTGGACCCTACCCAGTGTGGCTTTCATAAGTGCAGATCCTGCCCCTTAAACATGTTTGACTCATTTGAAACAGTCATTAAGGTAATTGATGAGGGAATGTGGTCCACACAGCCTAGCTGGACCTTGCAAAAGGCTTCCATACAATACCCCACGTGTTCATTATAGATAAGCTCACCAGCTTAAATATAAACCCCTATGTCAGTAGAGGGGTTGCAAACCAGACCAAGGACAGAACTGACATGGTCAGAAATGCTGCAGCCATGTCAGACTACAAACCAGATACAACTGGCATCCCACAAGGCTCGGTCCTGGGACCTCCCTTGTTTGGTATATATGTCCCATAGGTACAGGCCAACATGGAAGGACTGTGTCTCAACAAGTTTGCAGAGGACTACAAACTGGACACCATATCTGGCCCTCCAGCTGACACAAGCATCCCACAAAAGGGCCACATAGAAACAGACAACTGGTGCCATAGCCATGTCAGCAAGCTAATTGCAGAAAAGTGTATAGTCAACCCCTGTGGATATACAGTAAGTGCCCACCAATTACCACATAGGTGTTAACCCATTAAGTACTTAAGATGTGATAAGAGACATGGGGACACAAGTTGATAGATATCTTGCATTGGACAAGCATGTGGCTGTAGTGGTTACAGAAACATACCATATACCCACCTAATCATGAAGGTTGTGAGATCTAGATCAGGGTAGGTCATTGTGGCTCTGCAATCATCCTTCATCAGCGTCACAATTGACTACAATGGCCCCTGTGGGATGTACCTCAGCAGATACCTCCATCAACTGGAAAGACCCCAAAAGTACCTCACCAGGATTATCAAAGAGCTTGAACAGATGCCATGTGTTTCCTGATTAAACAAACTGCAGCTCCACACACTGCCATACTGCCCACCCAGAGGCAAGCTGTGCCTGATGTATAAACCCATGTCCAAGCTGGAATCAATGAACATGCTGCACCTTGTACAATCTGAATGGCAGTGAGCTATGCAAATGAGAGACCTGAACCCCAGCACTGACATACAAAGGACAAGCTGTACTGAATGAGCCATAACACAGAAGCCACCCCCACTCTTGAGTAAACTCCCAGTACAGGTTAGCCAGAGAGTCACCCATTGACTCTCCTCAAGAGGAATCTTGATGAGTGGATGGGAGATGGTAGGTTTACCCTGGGTATCACTGTTATGTCACAGATAGACGGAGGCACAGTATACTAACCATGACATATGTCATGGCAAACTCCAGTTACAATGTGTGTCAAAGGACAAACACACTCTCTGACTAGCATTAGAAATGGCCTAGGGCACATCGCTAGTGTTTGCCAATGTCCACCTATGTTGTGGAATACACTACCAATGTTGGACAAGCCTGGTTTAAGTAGTCCATATCTGAACATAATGCAACATGGTTATATGTGCACAACTGGCCCCTAAACAGTCTGTTGTGCTCACTATGAAAATTTAAAGCAGTGATAGGACTAAAGCCCAGGATACTGTCCACCACAGTGAAAGTACTGAACCAGTACACTATATGGTACTACAGTGTTAGGTCAGTATGAAGGGATGTTGACAACTGTATGCAAAGTATCCCATGCAAACCCTGCAGGCACAGTATAATCCCTGTTGTGTTCAGACACGAAGCAGTTGGCCAGTAAGTACACAACATGACACCCAACACACAACCATAAATGTGAGATATTGTTGAAGTTCACACTCATCCACATATGTGGTGGACTGCAGAGTTCAACATATGGAAAGCTCACACTGGGCATGCTCGCACACTTTGATAAATGAGACATATGTCAGACAACATGCCATGGAAAGGCTGAACTGGGCATGCTCACACACTTAGGCCATATCTCAGTTTAGCAGTTGACCACACTTATCTGGTATTTGTACGTGTCATTCCAGGAACCAACCACATTACAGCAATCTGCCCAGTGCACACAGTTAAATGACTACAGAGACATAAGTGATATAGTGGATCCCCCTCATATTCAAACATCTTCCACAGATACACAAGTTGTTCATAGAAACAGGGAATGCTATGGCAATAAAGACCTGCAAACAGCCTATCAGCAACAAATATTGTGCATCTGACAATTAAACATATGGGTGTAGAGGTCAATACTAGGCTGTTTGCCCTAGGGAATGAAAGCTTAGCCAGAGTGTGCTTGGCATCTGCATCCCCAGTACAGTAGGCTACTGTGCCACTGTAAAGTAGGTCACAGAAGGCACCGTTTGAAGCTAGTGTGCTGTGCCTCCATCAAGCAAGGACACAGTGGAGATCCCAGGGGTTGAATTTGCTATGCCACATCCATGTTGTTGGTGTGTGCTGGAAGAGGGTTGGTGAGGACCTCTAACAGTAAGTGGGCATCAATAACAGACTGAGGGGAGCCTTATCTGCAGTGTCTGGACAATTTCACTGTCAACACGTTGTCGTGATGATTAAGAGGGATTGAAGTGTCGTGCCAGTACTGTTCAGAGATGTCCTCCCTCTGTGGGCTACTGCTCTGCAATGTATTAGCTCACTCCATCTGTTGGACAGCTCATATATGGCTGGTGTACACCTGACAGGGTGTCCTGTTGTGTAGGAGTCATGGGTATATTTGGGATAGCATGATCAATGCAAACCTTCCACATGCTCATAGAATGCAATTGTCAAGGATTATGCAGAGTGGCCTGTATACTCACCCAGCATGGGTCCTTTGAAGTCTTCCACCCCAGTCTTCACAAGTGCAAAGTCTGCTTTTGATAAATACACTTTGTTTGCAGTGACAACCTTGCCTGGGGGTGGGGATGGGATATGGATGTCCAGGGAAAGGTGGGTATGGTCAGATATCAACAATGGTGGTCTACCTCTGGTGTGGAACAGTGAGTACCCATGTTGCAGATGGTCAGGTGCAATATGTATTCCCCCTTGTGGCTGTGGTGAGTGGTCCTGCATAGCACATGGACTCACAAATTGTAGTGGCTGTAGGGTAATGCTGTAGAGGCCTGAGTAGTTCCCACACACAATATACCTGTACCTGATGTTAACAACTGGAATGGTGTATGTGAACACCTTCATATCTTGGCACTGTCCCCAGGAAAGCAAAGTGTGTGGGAGGGGTGGTCTGAACTGGTTGTGTTGTGTGTTACAGGTCCTGTGGTCACGAAGCATGGTATAAAACATAACCTGCCAGTGCTGATGTGCATATCTGACCCTGAAGTAGGTGGCTGCAAATGCATATATATGCTATCCCCCATCTGACAGGTAGTAATAGATGTACATACCTCTGTATAAATAATGATGTCAGCACCCTATAAATACTGCAGGTGCAGAACAGATGCCCACTAATTCGGATAGTGCGCTCTGCTAATGCGTCTCCCTCAAGTGTCATAATATAGTTAGGTAGGGGGTTGAATCCTGCAAATGCTCAGTGTGTGTGTGTGTGTGTGGGTGGGTGAGCGGGGTTGGTGTGTGTGCAATTCTGTGTGAGAGAAATGTCTCCTTTTGGCAACTAGGAGAACACACTACAGGATGCACATTCCCCTTTCTAAACACTGATGATGTCAGCACCCTATAAGTACAGCAGGAGAAGCGAAACCTCCCAGTAATGCGAATAGCGCGGTCTGCTAATGCATCTGAGTGTCATAACATAGTTTGGTAGGGGTTTGAATCCTGCAAATGGCAAATTTGGATGAGGGGGGGGTTAGTGTGTGTGCAATTCTGTGTGAGAAAAATGTCCCTTTTGGCAACTAGGAGAACACACTACAGGATGCATATTCCTCTTTCTAAACACTGATGATGTCAGCACCATATAAGTACAGCAGGAGAAGGGAAACCTCCCAATAATGCGAATAGCGCGCTCCGCTAATGTGTCTGTCTTGAATATCATAACATAGTTAGGTAGGGGTTTGAATCCTGTAAATGGCAAGTGTGTGGGGGGGGTGGAAGTAGAGTGTAGAGTGTGTGCAATTACATGTGTGAGAGAACTGACCCTTTTGTCAACCAGTACAACACACCAGCTACTGCATATTCCAATCTCTACACAGAGATGATGTCAGCACCCTACAAGTACAGCAGAAGAGGGCAAATCTCCCAGTAATGCAAATAGCATGCTCTGCTACTGCAGTAGAGTGTGTGCAATTACATGTGTGAGAGAACTGACCCTTTTGTCAACCAGTACAACACACCAGCTACTGCATATTCCAATCTCTACACAGAGATGATGTCAGCACCCTACAAGTACAGCAGAAGAGGGCAAATCTCCCAGTAATGCGAGGGGGGTGGAAGTAGAGTGTGTGCAATTACATGTGTGAGAGAACTGACCCTTTTGTCAACCAGTACAACACACCAGCTACTGCATATTCCAATCTCTACACAGAGATGATGTCGGCACCCTACAAGTACAGCAGAAGAGGGCAAATCTCCCAGTAATGCAAATAGCATGCTCTGCTACTGCAATTACATGTGTGAAAGAACTGACCCTTTGTCAACCAGTACAACACACCAGCTACTGCATGTTCAATCTCTACACAGAGATGATGTCAGCACCCTACAAGTACAGCAGAAGAGGGCAAATCTCCCAGTAATGCAAATAGCATGCTCTGCTACTGCAGTAGAGTGTGTGCAATTACATGTGTGAGAGAACTGACCCTTTTGTCAACCAGTGCAACACACCAGCTACTGCATATTCCAATCTCTACACAGAGATGATGTCAGCACCCTACAAGTACAGCAGAAGAGGGCAAAGCTCCCAGTAATGCAAATAGCAGGTTCTGCTACTGCAGTAGAGTGTGTGCAATTACATGTGTGAGAGAACTGACCCTTTTGTCAACCAGTACAACACACCAGCTGCATATTCCAATCTCTACACAGAGATGATGTCAGCAGCCTACAAGTACAGCAGAAGAGGGCAAATCTCCCAGTAATGCAAATAGCATGCTCTGCTACTGCAGTAGAGTGTGTGCAATTACATGTGTGAGAGAACTGACCCTTTTGTCAACCAGTACAACACACCAGCTACTGCATATTCCAATCTCTACACAGAGATGATATCAGCACCCTACAAGTACAGCAGAAGAGGGCAAATCTCCCAGTAATGCAAATAGCATGCTCTGCTACTGCAGTAGAGTGTGTGCAATTACATGTGTGAGAGAACTGACCCTTTTGGCAACCAGTACAACACAACAGCTACTGCATATTCCAATCTCTACACAGAGAAGATGTCAGCACCCTACAAGTACAGCAGAAGAGGGCAAATCTCCCAGTAATGCAAATAGCATGCTCTGCTACTGCGTCTCTGTGCAATTACATGTGTGAGAGAACTGACCCTTTTGTCAACCAGTACAACACACCAGCTACTGCATATTCCAATCTCTACACAGAGATGATGTCAGCACCCTACAAGTACAGCAGAAGAGGGCAAATCTCCCAGTAATGCAAATAGCATGCTCTGCTACTGCGTCTCTCACTGCTGTCATAGCAGAGTTAGTTATGGCTTTGAATTCCACACATGCCACGTGTGGGGGGTGGAAGTAGAGTGTGTGCAATTACATGTGTGAGAGAACTGACCCTTTTGTCAACCAGTACAACACACCAGCTACTGCATATTCCAATCTCTACACAGAGATGATGTCAGCACCCTACAAGTACAGCAGAAGGGGACAAATCTCCCAGTAATGCAAATAGCACTCTCAGCTACTGCGTTTCTCACTGCTGTCATAGCACATTTAGTGATGGCTTTGAATTCCACACATGCCAAGTGGGGGGGGGGTACAGTGTGTGCAATTACATGTGTGAGAAAACTGACCCTTTTGGCAACCAGTACAACACACCAGCTACTGCATATTCCAATCTCTACACAGAGATGATGTCAGCACCCTACAAGTACAGCAGAAGAGGGCAAATCTCCCAGTAATGCAAATAGCATGCTCTGCTACTGCAGTAGAGTGTGTGCAATTACATGTGTGATAGAAATGACCTTTTGTCAACCAGTTCAACACACCAGCTACTGCATATTCCAATCTCTACACAGAGATGATGTCAGCACCCTACAAGTACAGCAGAAGAGGGCAAATCTCCCAGTAATGCAAATAGCATGCTCTGCTACTGCGTCTCTGTGCAATTACATGTGTGAGAGAACTGACCCTTTTGTCAGCCAGTACAACACACCAGCTACTGCATATTCCAATCTCTACACAGAGATGATGTTAGCACCCAACAAGTACAGCAGAAGAGGGCAAATCTCCCAGTAATGCAAATAGCATGCTCTGCTACTGCAGTAGAGTGTGTGCAATTACATGTGTGAGAGAACTGACCCTTTTGTCAACCAGTACAACACACCAGCTACTGCATATTCCAATCTCTACACAGAGATGATGTCAGCACCCTACAAGTACAGCAGAAGAGGGCAAATCTCCCAGTAATGCAAATAGCATGCTCTGCTACTGCGTCTCTCACTGCTGTCATAGCACAGTTAGTTATGGCTTTGAATTCCACACATGCCACGTGTGGGGGGTGGAAGTAGAGTGTGTGCAATTACATGTGTGAGAGAACTGACCCTTTTGTCAACCAGTACAACACACCAGCTACTGCATATTCCAATCTCTACACAGAGATGATGTCAGCACCCTACAAGTACAGCAGAAGAGGGCAAATCTCCCAGTAATGCAAATAGCATGCTCTGCTACTGCGTCTCTCACTGCTGTCATAGCACAGTTAGTTATGGCTTTGAATTCCACACATGCCACGTGTGGGGGGTGGAAGTAGTGTGTGCAATTATATGTGTGAGAGAACTGACCCTTTTGGCAACCAGTACAACACACCAGCTGCTGCATATTCCAATCTTTACACAGAGATGATGTCAGCACCCTACAAGTACAGCAGAAGAGGGCAAATCTCACAGTAATGCAAATAGCATGCTCTGCTACTGCGTCTCTCACTGCTGTCATAGCACAGTTATTTATGGCTTTGAATTCCACACATTCCACGTGTGGGGGGTGGAAGTAGAGTGTGTGCAATTACATGTGTGAGAGAACTGACCCTTTTGGCAACCAGTACAACACACCAGCTGCTGCATATTCCAATCTCTACACAGAGATGATGTCAGCACCCTACAAGTACAGCAGAAGAGGGAAAATCTCCCAGTAATGCAAATAGCATGCTCTGCTACTGCATCTCTCACTGCTGTCATAGCACAGTTAGTTATGGCTTTGAATTCCACACATGCCACGTGTGGGGGGTGGAAGTAGAGTGTGTGCAATTACATGTGTGAGAACTGACCCTTTTGTCATCCAGTACAACACACCAGCTACTGCATATTCCAATCTCTACACAGAGATGATGTCAGCACCCTACAAGTACAGCAGAAGAGGGCAAATCTCCCAGTAATGCAAATAGCATGCTCTGCTACTGCGTCTCTCACTGCTGTCATAGCACAGTTTGTTATGGCTTTGAATTCCACACATGCCATGTGTGGGGGGTGGAAGTAGAGTGTGTGCAATTACATGTGTGAGAGAACTGACCCTTTTGGCAACCAGTACAACACACCAGCTGCTGCATATTCCAATCTCTACACAGAGATGATGTCAGCACCCTACAAGTACAGCAGAAGAGGGCAAATCTCCCAGTAATGCAAATAGCATGCTCTGCTACTGCGTCTCTCACTGCTGTCATAGCACAGTTAGTTATGGCTTTGAATTCCACACATGCCACGTGTGGGGGGTGGAAGTAGAGTGTGTGCAATTACATGTGTGAGAGAACTGACCCTTTTGGCAACCAGTACAACACACCAGCTGCTGCATATTCCAATCTCTACACAGAGATGATGTCAGCACCCTACAAGTACAGCAGAAGAGGGCAAATCTCCCAGTAATGCAAATAGCATGCTCTGCTACTGCGTCTCTCACTGCTGTCATAGCACAGTTAGTTATGGCTTTGAATTCCACACATGCCACGTGTGTTTTTGTCACACAGAATGCCCATGTGTGTGGGTTGTTGTTCACAATAATGCATGACATCGATTAAACCAGTAATGGCAATGGACACAGATGATGTATGTGTGTGCCAAATACACATATGTACCTGTGACCTTCAATAGTTCCCATGTCTGACGCCTGCCACATGTGAGTACATGGTATTTGCACTGGATAACATTATGACTGTGGTCTTCTGTGCGGGTGCTGCATGTGGTATGTGTATATTCAGTGTGAGTTGTATATGGTATCATCCTAGCAGCGAGGGATACACATCTGGTCTGGGGCATATAGTCTACATGTTGTTGAAGAACAGGTGCTGCATGTTTTCACCTGTTGTGGGAGTGGTAACAAGTTGTTCCATAGCAATGCAGTGACTACATGCTATGAACCTTTCAGCTAGGGTGTTGTAGCTATAGTAATTCATCAGCACTCAGTAATACTTCAGCATTCTTGGTAAGGGTATGATGCCAACCAAGGTCAGGGTCATACCAGCCTGTGCCACATGCTCAGAGAGCCCTTCTATGTTCCCTATCATGTAGTCCAGGGAGGTACATCACAGGTCAGCCATAGTAGCATGGACAATGACTGAGTCATATGTTTCCATGCCTCTGACTGACCTGTATGCTTGTGTTATGTGGTGGACCATAGTGCCCCACGGGCATAGTACTGTGACATTCACCTCGTCCAGCCTGGTGAGCGGGACCTCACTGTACTGGACAATAAAGGTACCTAACACAACTGTAGCAGGTGTGTTGTCTAGCCGTACAGGCAGTGACTGTTTGGCACACAGGATTTGTGTGCTATGTGTTGCACATGCTGTGTTCCGGCTTAACGTATGCCTGTCTGCCAGCTGCAGAGGTGTGTGCAGCTCAGGCAGGATGCTATTCTGAGGCTCTACAAATGCCCCAGTGTGTTCATGTCTTTGGATTGCTGTCAGTGTAGGTCTACATCAGACTGGTATTGTAGTCACTGTAGTATTTTATGCCACCTGACAGGTTATGCCAGCACTGGGTTCAGAGTGCTTAGTCCCCAGTTTGGCTATGTGGTTGCATCTCATACATGTGTTGCACGTCCATGTGTAGGGGAGAGGGTTGACTGTGTACATGTGGCAGCTGTGACATTGCCACATGACTCACATATTCCACAACTGTACCATAGAAATGACTGACAAGTGACCTTTGCACATGCTACCATAGTTTTGGGATTGTCATGGTGATTAACAGCACATAGGGCCAATGGGAAACAAGGTACAGAAGGTGAGTATGTGAGGGTGTAGTGCATGTGATTAGTTAGCACTGGCATATATGACTGCACACGTGGTCAAATGCCAGGAAAGTCATATGCAATGTGTCACAGGCAACGTACATGTGAACAGGACAAACAGTGACGTTCTGTCAAGTGAGACATGGACATACATATAGTAAGCTATGCAGATGTCACTAGGAGTCCACAGAAGCTCTGTAAATCTGTATTGCAGGTGGGATCAGTGTTCCAGGGTAACTGCAAGCAAACATGCATGCAAACAAAGCTACAGTAAGCAGGGCTGCATGTAGTCCATTGTACAACAAACAAGCTGTACCACTTCCAGTAGGTCACCGTGCAAATATGCAGGCACTATACACATGTATAAAAAAAAACAACAGCTGGATTCACCAAACACAATTTAATACAAAATCTTTCTCTGTCTCTGACGTCTCGGCCTCAGCCTTCAAGGAGTACAAATGAAATAAAAAACATCACACTTATATATACAGTCAAACTTACTTAATTAGAACAATTAAACAATTATACAATAATTAAAACTTAAACTAGCAGCATTTTCCAATTAAAATCCTCATTCAGTCCATTTGGAAATAAAGTCTTGAATTTTAAAATATAAATAGCCTCTTTATGCAACAACATTTGTTTGATATTCAGATGTTCATATTTATTATCATATAATTGTTTTAAAATTGTTGCCTGTAATGTCTTATAATCACCTCTGTGCATTTCTGAGAAATGTCTGGCAACAGGGCTCTCTATTTTATTATTGGCTATGTCCCTGATATGTTCCAAGAGCCTTACCTTAAAGGCTCTCTTGGTTTCCCCTATGTAGAACTTTTGACAGGGACACATTAAAGCATAAATAACCCTCTCAGAATTACAGTGAAAAAAATTGTTTGTTCTAAAAGGAATATTATTAATATGTTCAAAACTAGGGACCACAAAGCTACATGCTTTGCACTTACCACATTGGTGAGTCTCTCTACTGTTGACATTATAAATCATTGTGTCATTAAAGAAATTAAATTTACTTTTAACTAAAAAATCCTTGATGCTTCTTCCCCTCCGATATGAAAATTTCAAATTTACATTTAACCAAGGTTTAACATTACTCAGGGTACTAAAATAGTTCCAAAATTGCACAATTATTTTAATGAATTCAGAGGTAAAACACCCAAAAGTAGTGACAAAATACATAACCTCCTGCTCTCTTTGTCTATTTTGACCTTCGGGAGAACCATCATTCTTATTATATATAGCATAATTATTATCATGTGTCTCAAAATGTCCACACAATCTCATAAAACTTTCTTCTAGTATGTTCATATTATAACCTCTCATAGAGAAAGAATTGAGCAACAAATCAACTTCACTATTAAACTCTACATCACTATTACATAATCTAGAAACTCGTAACATTTCTCCATATGGTAGGGATTTAATAGTATGTGGGGGGTGGCCACTAGAGCCATGTACATATTGAACTAAACCTTCAAATTTCCTATTTACCGATGTTACCAATTTACAGCCACTAGAGATATCTAGAACAACATCAAGAAAGGGCAGTCGGGTGTCCATAATTAAACCATCAAAATCCAAAACAAACCTATTGGACTTCAAATCTAGAATAAATTGATGGGCCAAAGACTGTTCCCCCTCCACCAAAAAAATTAAATCATCTACATATATATAGTATCTAATCACATGATTCTGAAAAAAATTATGCCTATATATATATTCCAACTCAAAAAGACCCATAGCTAAATTAGCATACATGGGGGCAAAAGAAGCCCCCATGGCTGTGCCTCGCTTTTGATGATACAAAGTATGATTGAACTCAAAAAAATTGTTGGTTAAAGAAAAATATGTCAGTTCAACTATAAATTCCATAACAGGAGAGTTACCCAAAAAGGATCTCACTGCTTCAATACCAAACTGATGACTAATGTTCGTATTTATTTATTTATTTTATTTATTTTACATTTGTTAACCGGGCTAGTCCAACTGGATACATGTCCATTTTCAGTGGAGGCCCGAGGAGAAAAGCTCCAGTTTACACAATATTTAATATCACAAGTAAAATAGAAACAACATTAAGTGAGTGTATAACAAAACAGAACATTTAAAAAAAAAAAAAAACAAAAGCATAAATTAAAAACAAAAGATTAGTACATTATATATAAGAGATTTCACTATCTTCCAAACAAGTAAGTCGTTATAATAGAGAGAAGATATTTATATAGAGGCTAGTAAGGAGATGTGCAGGATAGAACAGTATTATAAGAATAGGCTTGGTAGGCAGATGGGTTAGGTAGGGCAGTTTAGAGTAGAAAGGTCAGTGAGTGAAGAAGTTCAAAGAGTCAAGATAAGAAGAGATATATAGAAGGAGACAGGGTAGTACAGAGGAAAAAAAAGCAATAGAAAAGCAATTAGTCAGGGTTATTACAAGAACATAACCAGTGGTTGGAGAGGAAATGTTTAAGGTTAGTTTTGAATAGTGGGAGAGATGTAAGAGCAGTTAGGTCAATTGGTAGGAGGTTCCATATTTTCCCAACAAAGTTAGTAAATAGAGAATCTCCTGCTGAGTTTTTAGAAAAAGAAGTTTGCATCATCATTTTGTTTGTTGAGCGTAGCTTTTTCAGGTTGCAGTATGGTGCTATGAGGGTATAGAGAATAGCGGTGTTGTTTGGTTGATAAAGGACCTTATGGGCTATAATAAGTTGGTTGAATTGTAGAAGGTGAGGTAACTCAAGCCAGCCTAGTTGTTTTAGGTTTAGACAGTGATGAGTTCTATATGGTGTGTTGGTGGCAAATCTGGCAATGTTATTATATGATCTAGCCAGTCTGTTAAGATTGTTTTGGGACAAGTTAGTAGATGGGGGAGGCATATAATAGGGTGGAGATTAAGTGAGTTCTTGCTATTGTAGTTCTGGCTAAAGGTGTTAGGAATTGTTTAATTCTATACAAGGATCCAAGTTTTTTGTTGGTAGATTTTATTGTGGCGTTTATGTGAGTGTTAAATTTAAGTTGATTATCTATTGTGATTCCTAAGAGTTTGGTAGTAGTGTCGGGAGAAATAATGGTACCATTGTTAGATTCCAGAGTAAAGTGCAAAGGGGGAGATGAGTGTGAGGGTGTGAACAGCAATAATTTGTTTTTTTTTGGGTTGAGGAGAAGACAATGGTTAGAGAACCATGTTTCTATTGTAGAGAAAGATTTTTGTGTGAAAGACTGCAGTTCAGTTTGGGATGATGCAGAACAAATAATTGTGGAGTCGTCGGCATATTGAATGCAGGTAGAAAGGGATAGAGAGGTGAAGGTCATTGATAAAATGGAGAATAGAAGTGGACCTAAGATAGAGCCTTGTGGGACACCTAAGGAAGTAGGAAGGAGTTCAGAAAGATGATTCTGCCAGAGAACTGCTTGTTTACGATTATCCAGGTAGGATGTGAACCAGCTCAGGGAAGATTTATCAAGAGAGGGACTTCAGAAGGTGGAGAAGAAGTTTATGGTTGACCATATCAAAGGCTTTAGAAAGATCTACAAAGAGTGCAGATGACAGGGAGTTATTGTTTCTATTTGTGTTGATACAGTTGGTAAAAGAAAGCAGGGCTGTGGTTGTACTGTGGTAAGGACGAAAACCATGTTGACAGTATGCTAGGAGATTGTGGTGGAGTAGGTGGGTAATTAACTGTTTATGGATGCATTTCTCCATTATTTTAGCAAGTGGAGATAAAAGAGCTATGGGACGGTAGTTTGAGTATTCAGTAGAATCACCACCTTTGTGAAGGGGAATAATATGTGAGATTTTCCAGATTGATGGAATAGTGCATTCTTTGATTGTTCTGTTAATCAATATAGAGATTGGGTAAGCAATGGCTGAGGCTCCTAGTTGTAGGTATTCCCCGGGTAATTTGTCAGCTGAGGGGGTGGAAGGTTTGAGTTTTTGAAGTAAGGAGAGGATGAAGGCGGTAGATATTGGTTCTAGGTGGAAAGGAGGTGGGGCTTGTAGTGGTCAAATTGGTAGTGTCAGGATGTTGTTGATTAGCTAAGTTTTGCACTGCTGTAGTAAAGAAGGTATTGAAGGCATTTGCTATTTTTGTAGGGTCATTAGAGTTGGTGCTAAGAGGAGCTGGTGTGTCTACTTTACCAGGGGATATAAGCCTATTAATAGAGGTCCAGAACTTCTGTGGTTGTTGAAGGGAAGATTGTTGGAGTTGGATATAGAAGTTTTTCTTGTCCTGTAGGATTGCTTTTTTAGTTAGATTTCTTTGTTCCCTGAAATTTTGCTGATCAGTAATGAGTTTTGTGGTACGCCATTTGGTCCAAGATTTATTCCTGGAAAGGATTAGCTTTTTAGTCTGATTTGTGAGCCATGCTGCTGGTTTGTTTTTCACTCTTATGGTACGAATTGGGGCATGATGATCTAGGATTTTTAAGAAGGTGTTATTGAAGTAAGATACTGCTTCATTTATTGGAAGGGACTTAAGGGGTTCCCATTTACAATGTTTAAGTTCAGTTAGGAACAGTTCCTGGTCAAAGTGTTTTTTACTGCGTATAGTTCTAACAGGGGGAGAAATGTTAACGTTTGTTTTGTGTCTGATTATATATATTAGAGAGTGATCGCTAAGGTCATCAGGTAGGGTTCCTGTTTTGTAGTTTTGCTCTGGACCATTTATTAATATCCAATCAAGAATGCTTTCTTTGTTATTGGATTTGTTTATTCTAGTTGTGGAATTGATAAGTTGTGTGAATCCATTTAAGTTGATCAGAGAGGATGGATTGGTACTGTTACATAAATTCCAGTCGGTATTAACGTCTCCTAGTAGTATAGTTTCTTGTGGATAATTTAGAGAAAGCCAACTTAATAGGTCTTCTAGTTTATCGTGATTGTTACCTGAGGGAAATAAGTACAGATGATATTAAGTGATTTTGGTTGTTTAGTTGTAGTTTTGAGATAATTATTTCAGCATTGCCATCAGAATGAAGTTTGTGGTTTATTTTGTTGATTTGTAATCCTGCTTTATAAAGAATTGCAACCCCACCACCTTTTTTCTTTATGCGATCTTGTCGAATAATATTGTAACCTGGGGGAATAATTTCAGTATCTGGTATTGTTGGTTTAAGCCATGTTTCAGTTAAACAAAGGATGTCAAAGTGGTAAGCATCTAGGAGAGCATGAACTTGAGTAATTTTGTTGCAGATACTACGTATATTAAGATGGGCAATTAAGAGTGTTTTAGAGGATTGGGCTGATAGAAGGGGGATAGAAAGAGAATCATTACTATTAGAGAAGGCTGAGTGGGATTCTGGGCCCGGGTTAGGATGAATATCTCCATCTAAAAGGGAGTGGAGGACAGTAAGGTTATGATATTGGATAAGTTTGGAATTATAGTTAATTAACTTTCGATTGTTAAGAAATGAGTGTTTTATATGAAAGAGTCGATGATATTTAGCATGGATGTAGCTATGGTTATATGTGGAATTGTTAAAGCTTGTGCCTAAAGCAGGGAGTGATGTAGTAGTGTATTTGGATGATCTGAAAAGTGTTTTGAGAAGGGTTGTTCATAGGAGGTAAGGAAATAGGAAGTGGTAAGTGAAGTGAACAGCGAGATTAATAGTAGACAATGGCATGGGTTAGGCATGTTGAAAGAAGAGGGAAGTAAGTTTAGTAAGCTAGATAAGGTGAACGATTAGCTTTAGTGAGAAAGGCAAGAGATGAATAGGGAAAGTCTGTATCTAGGAGGTGAGAAGATGTAAGTGAGGGGAGAGGTTGGTAATAGGAGAGTAATAAGTGGAAGTAGGCAGAGGAGGAGCAAATGGGTAGCCTATATGAGCCAGGTAAGAGATGAAAGGGGGAGATGTTAATGTAGTGGGTGTGGAGGAATTAGTGTAGGGTGTGGTTAGAGGTAAGGGATAGGTAGGTTGAAAAGGAAATGAGATATTGAGGGGGAGTGGTTAAGAGAGTATAAAGGTAGACACCCTGGGGGCGGGTGGGATTTGGGGGCAGGGTAGGGGCAGAGTGAGCCCAAGGGCTAACGGAGCGGGAAGACACAAGAGAGTGGAGTGCAGCAGGAAAACAATCAGTGAATGGGAAGAAATATCAGGTAAGTCAGTGAGGTAGAGAAGTGTATTAGTTAGTCAGCTAATGTGTAGAAATGAAGTATGTAGAACGGCTAGAATCAGAAGAAGCAAGGTAAGGTAAGATAGGGTAGGCTAAAATGCAGTTCTGGAAACAGTTTCAGTGAAAGGACAGATGTGAAAGGTTAAGGGGCAGAAGATAAGTCTGGGAGTGGGAAAAGAGAAGTAGCAACAGAAAAAATAATAAGGATGCCACCTTGTGGTCAGTTGAGTAATTGCAGGGACTGACACCAGTGTGGGGGGCAATTCACAACTGGGGACAAGAGGTTGTATTATGATGTGCTAGCAAACAGAATTAGTTGAGGTAGATGTTAAAAGGTATTAAATAGAGTTCTATGTGGGGATGGGGATGTGTAGGCTGATGGTAATTCAGGAGGGACGCTTAACCTGAGATACAGTAATAGATTAAGTCTGGTCAAATAAGGAAACTAAACATACATTAAAGTCTCATAGTAAGTCGGTTTCCCTTCGTAAAGAATGGTATGGGCTCAGTTGTTGAGGTTCCTTTTTACTTCCAGGAGGATGGTAGGCAGGAAAAAAAGTTTGCTTGGGTTTAACAAGTGACCACTCTGTTGTAAGGTAAGAAGAGAGAGAGATAGTAAGTGAATTAGAGCTAAGATTGGAAGCAAGTTAAGTTTAAAATACATCAGCAGTTTTCAGTAACATCAGCACTAAATCCTTGGTACAAAATATTCAACAATGGAGAGGAAAAACAAACCTTTCTAGAACATACAACAATTGGAAAGACAGATAGTTCACTTTGCATGGCTAAGCATTGTATAACAGTTTTATATATTCAAATGTATTGTTAAATGCTCAAATTATTAAGGAAGGTAGGATAATTTCAGTGAAAAACACAGCTAAAAACCTCTGGTATACACAATGGAGAGTAAATGAGAGTTTTAAGGATATATTAGCAAGTAGATAGCGTGTTTACTAAATGCTTAGGGGTCAGAGATAGGACTCAGCAAATACCAGTAGGACATACCCGCTATTCACGTGTTGTTCGTGATTACAGACTAGGGGTTTCCAGCAGTCTAGGCACCCTAGCTCTGTAAAACGACTAGATATACAGTTAGGGTTCAGCGATTAAGCAGTCTAACTTTCCTATTTTAATTCAAAGATGCATTAAGTATTGCAAGCCCCTGGATTCATGCTACATGGGCAAAATACAGAATTTTAAGCTGGTTTATAATGTAGAACTTACAGTAGTAGATTTTGGCCACACTGAAGAAATGTTTTAAGCATTTAGCTTTACGAGTAAAAATAAAGCTAGCTATAAGGGTAGGACTCTATAAAACGTGCAGGGCGATGAAGTCCAAGTACCTTACCGAGTGTAAGGTAGCAATTCTAAGTATTCATAAGGGGTTTAGATAATGTCTAAATTAACACATTAAATAATCTTTTAAATTGGCAAGTACTACTCAATTATAATTACGAGGTACACAGTAGAAACCCGCTAGCGACGCTAGGTATTCCAGTCGTAACTCAGGTTGGGGCGTGCAACTAAGCAGCCCGAGACTTCTATGGATGTAGAAAGACGAGGGTTTGTAAGCCCACGTGCACAATACACTGTTAACACTAAAGTAAAAGCCAGTGTTATATAGTAAAGTCTAATGGATTCAGGTAGAATACAGCCTTTAAACAGTGGATACAGGTTAGTGTTCAATAAGACGCCAAGGGTTTGTAAGCCCACGTGCACGCTACGCTGTTAGTAGTAAAGTAAAAGCCAGTGTTATGTGGTAAAGTCTAAGGGTTTCAGGTATAATACAGCCTATTAAACAAGGGATACAGGATAATATTCAATAAGCACTAGTACACTTCCTTTACGGATTAAGTCAAGGGACAATTGCATCAGTGTAAACAACCCTTATCAAAGGCAGTTAACTACGCACGTATATAAACTTTTAACGTCAATAGTTAACCAATACATATTTTTATTCCATTTGACATCACTAATTTTATTCAGAAAATCAAACACATCGGTTAAAAAAGAGGGCAATTTTTTAACATAAGGTACAAAATAGTTGTGTAGAAAAATGCCCAAATTACGTAAGAAATATTTACGCCCTGAAACAATAGGACGTCCAGAGGGTTTTAATAAGTTCTTGTGAATTTTAGGCAGGCAATAGAAATATGCCATACCACAGCCCTCCACCTGAAATTTATTCTTGACATCCTTAGTTTCAAAATATCCTAGCCTTAAGCCCTTATGTATAAGATCATTATACTTAAGAATAGATGCATTGTAACTGTTGATATCACATGTTTCATATGTACTTATATCATTAAGATGCACCATGCACATATCGTAGTAATCAACCAAATTTAAAACAACAAGTTTGTTGCCTTTGTCGGCAGGTTTAAAAACAATATTATTGTTCTTACTTAATGTAGTCAACATATTCCATTCCTTAAATGACATATTAAACTTGATATTATTCTTGTTGCTCATAAATTTATGATAACTCATCTCAGTAGTGTGGTTGACCATTTTAACAAAATTAAACACTTTGTGGTGCATAACATTAGGTATAAAATTACTGTTCGACGGTACATTCTCCGTATTCAGTTTGACATAAGCATTAGGTAACTCATCCGATGTACATGAATAAAAACTATCAACTGAAGTAGAAAGACTAGAATTTGAAACATTTAACTCACTTTCAAAATTCTGGCTGAAAAAATGCTTTAAATATAACTTCCTGCTAAACCTATAAACATCCAATTGTAGGTCGTGGAGTCTTGAAACGACCGTGGGTATACATTTCAAGCCCAAATTCAGCACAGAAAGTTCAGTGTCATTAAATATATAACTAGACAAATTCACAACATAACCGTCCCTAATATTAGAGGTAGAGTTACCATTTACCTCTTTTGTGGCCACCCTGTCTGGATTGTTCAAGTGCCGTATGCTGTGAATAGTCCCGTTGCTTGCCTTTGTGTGTCTCTCTGAAATTGTGGCTGTTCAGAACGAAAACTCTGCCGTAAACTCTCCGGTTGTTGAGCTGCTGGAAAACCAGGAAAATCAGAATCAACCCCATCATCTTCAAAGGAAGTGTATCCATTCTCCGACGCAGATGCTGATGAATTATGGAAACGTGTTGTAGCTGGTTCTTGTTGAAACCTAACGTGTTTACGTCCTCTATTGCGATTGGCCCTTGACAAAAATGCCTTGTTTAATTCATAGTCACGTAAATCTCTCATAAGTTTACCTTTCTTACGCTCTATAAGTGTTAGTTCATATTCTTTCAATTTATCATTGATTTGCACAAGAATATCATCCAAAAAAGACGTTGAAACACACTTAGATATATCACCATAAAGTTTCTTGATATCTATACACAATTCCTTCTGTTTTAGTTGATCGAGTTCAACTAAGATATGCAACCATTCTGTGACACAATTGTGGGCTGCAGATACCCACCATTTATGAAACATAATTTCCGAATCTTTGGAAAGATCAAAGGGTGTAGTGGGATCCTTAAATACCCTTAAACCTCTCGGTGTGGTCTCTGTATCTATATATCTTTGCAGTCCACAAAAGTTAAAAAATGTTGCTGTTTCCTTTAACATTTTTTTCTCTAAATTTTCCAATAACAGTTTATGTTCAGCATTATCCGGTATGAAAGCTTTTCTACCAACACTGGGGAATGGATTAGGGAAGCGTTTCTTCCTATCATCTTCCCACTTTTCCCATAGAGTATTATTCTTATCAGTACCATTTCTATTTGGAAGTTGTCACTCACCTCTTTCAGTAGAGTTACTTAAAAAGTTATCAAGTGACAATTGACTGCCATCCATCGTGTCACGAAACACTCGTGGAAGATGTGCAAGGGAATCCGTCGACATAAGCAAGAACAACAGGAGCACCAAGGAATAGTAGAAAAAAAACAACAGCTGGATTCACCAAACACAATGGAGTCACTAGGAGTCCACAGAAGCTCTGTAAATCTGTATTGCAGGTGGGATCAGTGTTCCAGGGTAACTGCAAGCAAACATGCATGCAAACAAAGCTACAGTAAGCAGGGCTGCATGTAGTCCATTGTACAACAAACAAGCTGTACCACTTCCAGTAGGTCACAGTGCAAATATACAGGCACTATACACATGTATATGGAAATACACAGGTCAGATGGCCAGGGTCCAGTCTCGGTGCACACAAGTGTACAGACCATGTACCGTCAGGATGTACAATAACCGGATGGAAACCCAGGTGCTCATACCTGCAGTAATACACATGTCAAATAACAGACACTGAGCCTTCACTCAGTGGTTCCATACTTAGTAGGATGTATGCTACCTGTCCTACCACCACAGTATCCCTGACATTTATGGGGACTCTCCCTCCTGTGAAAGTTAGTTTTGTGTGTTGGGGCTGTCTAGCAGGGTGTGAGATGTGAGCTTGCAGTGCTAGGGTGCTCCTGTGTGTCCTGTACCAGTCATGTAGTACTGCAGACATATCAACATCCTCAAACATCCGCATTGCAGAGTCCAGTGTGGGCAACATGCCACTTGCAGTTTACATGTCCATCATTGCGTATCAATACTTTCATTACCTTATCCCCTGTGCTACCTATGTATGTAGCCTTCTGTTGACATCCTTACCACCAGTATGCCAACATGTGCAGATGATACACTATGGTACTTACCATGGGTGTAGACAACAGTACAAGACAATCATACCCTTACTGCATCAGGCATGCTGGGATATACCCACAATTATATCAGCACATAGTACTGTTAACAACATGATACTATTACTACATGTCTATGTAGTCACCCTGTGCATCAGCAACATGTTAACCTGTACCTGCATTGATGTTACAGATTGCAGGAGGTGGCACAGTTTCATCATATGCACAGGGTGTGAACTTGATATGCCTGAATCTACCACTGATACCACCAATTGACATATATGTGTATGTGTGTTGGTGAGGGACAGCAGTACAAGGTGGGGCAATGTTGATGCAGTGTGTGCATGTATGCGGTAGCCCTAGGTGTTGTCAATTCGCATGTGTGTATGGATGCACACAGTTCCACCTCATGGCTGCCATATACTGGTGTTTGTGGACAGCCACAGACTGTACCTGCCAGGTCATACAGATCAGTGTCTCTGGCCACGGACATGGTACCTGTGCCTTGTAGGGGTGCTACAGACCGTATCTGGTACCAATCCAGACTGGGTACTGTCATCAGAAGCAGGTGTTCATTGACTGGACACAGATCCCTGTCGGGCCTGTCCAGAGCCATATGCACGTGGTCTCCTGGGGCGGTCTGATGACAGCACAGACCCAGCATTGCTGGGGCTGCTGCTGGCACTATGGGGGCGGCCACAGCCCTATTGTCATCCGCGATGACTGCCAGCTGCTGCTGTTGCTGGCATACGCCCACATCGATGCCTCAACCATCCACCATTGCCCTGGCTCATGGACATGTAGTTGTGGAACCGATCTAATATGTCCCCACAACGTCTGTCTATGACATGGGTGAAATTACGGATGACAGCCGCAATGTCACACATACTGTCAGTCATGGCTGTGCGACATGCTGTCAGCTCCCTCAGACCCTGTATGGTGTACCATTCCATACGTGACTGTGCCTGCATGATAGCCCGAAACATAGCTGAGGTTGTAAGACCTCTGTGGGCACGTCTGACAGGGGCAGTATGCCCACGGATGCTCCCACGAGAACCCCTGGACATCTGTCTGTGTGGTACCATCTCAGGGCCATGCCCATGGCTGCTGTGTGGGGAAGCATGTGCCACAGATACCACATTACCCTGGTCAATGCCCACTGTATCCTGTCCATCACCTAGGGACATTGGTGACAAAGGGTGCATTGGCAGGATGACTGTGCGCATTGATGGGGTTGACAGCTGTGTACTGTCAATTGGCTGACCAATGACAGACCCTGGCATACCTTCCTGTGCCATTGCACAGATGTCATCATTATCAGTACCCATGGCACCTGATTCAGGTTCCCTGCTGCATGACACCAGAGCAGCAGCAGAACCTGTGGGAGGGAAACAGAAAACACAGTTTACAATGTCTACACAATGTTACCAGTGATGCACACATGCACACATGCACAGGTGCACACATGCACACATGCACAGGTGCACACATGCACACATGCACGCATGCACACATGCACACATGCACACGTGCACAGGTGCACACATGCACATGCACATGCACACATGCACAGGTGCACACATGCACACATGCACACGTGCACACATGCACACATGCACAGGTGCACACATGCACACATGCACACATGCACACACGCACACACGCACACATGCACACATGCACACATGCACAGGTGCACACATGCACACATGCACATGCACAGGTGCACACATGCACACATGCACACATGCACACATGCACACACTTGCACACAGTTGCACACAGTTGCACACTTGCACACAGTTGCACACTTGCACACTACTCAGTATGCGAGATATCAACACACAGACACAGACACACCTGCATGCATACACAGAGCACTACTCAGTGAGCCTAATATTACTATTACTATCAAGACTATTAAAGGTATTGTTAATACACACTCACCAGCATGGATAGGCTGCATTGCTGTTACACCGGAGGGACCTGCAGAAGTGAGGAAATTAATGTCAGTGGGCACAACTGTGCCATTGTTACTGAGTATGATACAGGTCAGTAGTACAACAGTCACCTTTCACAGGTCAGCTGCTGATATTGAGAATATCACACTTGCACATTAAATACTATGATGACAGCTACAAACCAAGGACACACCTCACACATGCATTAACTACCAGTGTACACAACAGTCAACTATATATATGGCATATTACCTGCACGCTCATAGTCTTGCTGCTGTGTGGCTCCAGCCTCCATCATAATGCAGGTCTGCTGCTGTTGTTGTTGTTGGCGGGCTGGAGCCACAACACTTTTGAGTAGTCCCTCCAGTCTGGTGAGTGGGGGATGTGTAGCCACCCCACCACCTGTGGCAACCTTTTGCCTGTGGATATCCGACGCACGCTGACGGACATTTCTGATTACATCACTGCAGTGATCTCGTACCTGCTCATATGTCCTATTATGCGTGCCTATGTCATTTACCCGACGGACCAGGTCTTGCCACAGTGCAGCCCTCTCCTGCTACTTCTGGCTGGTGCGGGAAAAGAGTATTGCATAATCCCACACCAGGCTCTGGTGTATTTCCTCATCCTCAGCTGCAGAGTACGCTGGATTGCGCTGGTGAGCCATGGTCCTGAAAAAGGAAATAACATGATATCAGCAAAATATGTCAGCAGAATTTGGCACACATACTACACATGCTACTCGACTGTTGTGATACAACATATCTCACATATATAGCATCTGTCTGTCTATTGGTGGATACACATGTAAATGGCCAGGTATCAGTGCTCAGCCAACAACTGTGCAACAGTACCTGGTACACTCCATACGACATACTACCAAACCCCAGCAGTCAGAACACTGATTCAGGTCCAAAGCACCTCCTCACTCTGGGGGTTTGTATCAAGGTACTGTATGGGGTACATCATCAACTACTGTGAGCTGACCACAAACTAATTGCCCTGGATATACATATCCCACCTCTGCCACCAGCACAAACGACTACAGTGAATAACATTTCAAATGCAAACTTTACACTTCATAACACTGACATGGTATCCTTTAAGCCCACTGGGCCAGTGGAAGACACAACCCACAATGCTGACCCCTTCACAAATGATTTCTACGGACATCTCCGTGAATGCATGGCTCATGCAATCCTATATAAGACCAAGACACTCTCCACAAAGGGAAAGCATCCTGTCTGGTGGATCCCAGCCATAGACAGATTGTATAACAAAAGATGGAAGCTACTGCAAGACAGAGCATAATTCCATAAAGGGAAGGCATGTCTGATCAGCACTAGTAAGGAGCTATTTTCTCTCATACAAACATCCATGGGCAACTTTGAGAGGGAAATCAACGGGGACACTACAGATAACCACAAGGCCTTCTTCAGTTATGTTAGCAACCTGGTCAGAAACCCTCCAATATGCTCATAGTTAGTACACAACAACAAATAATTCACTGAACCCACAGATATTGGCAAAATTGTGGCAGACAGGTTCAGTGCAAGTTTCCCCCCTCCCTCTCCCCCAAACTAAGACATACTTATCCCAGCTGACTGTAACCTCCCTGTCATCACAGATGTCCAGGTGAGAGCCACCATCAGAAAAGCAGAAAACACAACATGAATGGGACCTGATGGTATCCCCGGTTGCATGCTACATGAACTCCAAGAGGAGCTAAACACACATATAGAAGTGCTATGTAACACTAGCCTGACTACAGGATATGTACCTGTATAGTGGCGTACAGCAGCAGTGGTTCCACTCCACGAAGGAGGCACCTCTACATACCAATACAATACAACACAATACAATACATTACAATACAATACAATACAATATGCTATTGCCCCTGGGACTACAGCAGCATACTGTTCTGCTACCCTGACCATTGTGACACATGTGATGTGATGGTACCTGTTCCTGTCAAACAGTTACACAGGGTGACTCATATGGCATATTACCTATCTGACTAACATTCAGCAGGGGTATGTGTGACATGTACTCATGGGGAGTCTTGCTTCTTAATGCTGTGTGGTTTATTACAGGGTATGTCTTATCTGTGGGTAGGAACCTGTACCTCCACCATGTGCTCTCTACTGCGGTGTCACGGATGACACACAGCAGTCATATAGGTTGTGGATGGTGTGAGGTGTTACTATGGTGGTTGGACATCTGTCATGGGTGTGACTTAAGTATGTAAATCCAGGAGTGGTAACCTCTATGTGGGTAGTATGTGTGTACTCTGTGGTGTTGTCAGTCACTGTGCATTGGTAATGTGTTTGAGTGCATTGTCACAGTTTTGTACATGTCACTGTGTCCTTCTCCATATCTGTAGCTGTCATGTGAGGTACATACCGTGGCAGCCATTGTGTGGTGTGGAGGGGTACACTGACCTACATGTCCATAGCTGACACACCATGTCTGCTGACACATACCATGTGCAGGTATTCCAGGAATAGTGTGCCACTGTGAATATCATTGGGGGGACTATTGTACACATTTATGACCCTGTTCACCCCTGGCACATGCAGTGGTGGGCAGCCAATCACATATCTGGTGGTTACTGGTGTAGATGATTTGAAATGGGGTATGGTACTCCAGTTTTGACACTGGTGTTCACTCCATGCCTTTGTCACCAGGCACCTGTTGCAATACATCTGTACACATGTGCCTCACTCAGAATATATGCACATCTCTCTCTCTCTAAATATATATATATATATATATATATATATATATATATATATATATATATATATATATATATATATATATATATATATATATATATATATATGTCTGTATACATATGCACATATATATATATCGATGTACATATATTGCTATAGATATGGAGGGGGGGGTGACAGAGAGGGGGTGAGAGTGACAGAGGGGTGGGACAGGGGAGTGTGAGATCGTCATATACAGTCATATCTGTAGATAGTCAGATCTGTCTGTCTATGTATATGTATCTACATATATCTATATTTGTATGTGTGTATTACATATATATGTTTGTACATATTCTATCTATCTACATCTGTCTATGTATTCCTACATCCCTCTCTATGTATGTATACATATATGCATATATATATATATATATATATATATATATATATATATATACATACATACATATATTGACATACATACGTATCCATATGATAGATAGGTATATCAACATGTTTGTTTACAAAACTGTATACACACACTAACATACTGCTAAACATACATAACTGTGAAACGTACTTTGTACATTGCACTACAACCTACATTCAACCTACATTGATATGTGCACATAGATGCCCTCACATACATATGTATGTACAGCCTTCACTGATAGTTGCTGTATTTCCCCTGCCCTATGCACATCTTCATATACATATGGATACAGACCAATGACACATATGGAGGGTTCACAGTATGTAGACTTTTAAAGTATTACTTTACATTACCTGTGTTTGTCACAGCTGCTTGTGCTGCCGTCTGGTTTGGTGTCCTGCTGCTCCAGTTGCCAGTTGTCAGCTTTCCAGTGGTTGTTGATGACTGGTTTTGTTTGTGTATGTTTTCTCTCTCTCTCTCTCTCTCTCTCTCTCTCTCTCTCTCTCTCTCTCTCTCTCTCTCTCTGTCTCTCCCTACCTCCACAGGGTGCAATGAAAGTATTGCATGTGTGGACTGGGAGTACAGCATGCTTTTGTAGGTATCTGCATATGTCCATGTGATGGCCTCTGCACCAATTGTTAGCCAGCATTTGCTAATTGCATGCAGCCAGTTGTGTATTGATTGCAGCTCTCACTGTGATTCCAGGACAGTGCTATAAAAAGGTATGTGAGATAGGCGTAGCCCTTTCAGAGTTTAAGGGGAGGGACCATGCTGGTATGCTGTGGACACTGTTCTGTGAGTGTAAAGGTTAGTATCCCTCTCATATTTCTGGCTGTGTTGTAGATTAACATTTATCCATTCATTTCTCCAGATTCCTGTACTAAGTGTGTATGTACACTGACACCTAAGACTACTACTTCTGTTAATATGGGTGTGTGTGCTTTCCTGTGGGACATGTGGTGTAACTGGTATATAGCAGTGGCTCTTGCACTTTGTTGCTATGGCTTCAATATTTGCCCTTTACATTCACTACTTGTATGCCTGCTAGGTGTCTTGACTGTAGTGTGTTGCTGTGGCTTTCCTAATTTCCATGTACATTCACACATTGGAATGCTTGCTATATCTGCTAGGGTGTTACTGCATGCAGTGTGGTCTGGCCATGGTGTGGGCCTTGACATCTATTAGGGCATCTTTTATCTGCCTCATGGAATGGTACATATCAGTGGGGTACACCCATTAAATTGTCTGGTATTCTGCAGTTGTGACTGTGGGATAGCATGAGCATATGTATTACTACACTATTTCTGCTGTGCAAGTGGTGCATACTTTCAGTACTTCATAGTTACCATTGCATGTGTTGTAACACCTTTCTGCCTACTGTTTGTACATTTCACAGGGAGTCTGTGGGGCATCCCTGTAACTCAGTCACTGTTGCTATGTCTAGGCTCTTAACTATTCAAATATGGCAGTGTCAGACCTCTCAAGTGTACAGATATTTGCAGGTTGTCCACATTTTGCCTCATATTTTGGTCAATATCTCATAAACAGCTTTTTCTGGCAAATCACTGTGGGCTCAAGTCAGACTATAGTGACAAACATTTCAGTTTCAGACTTCATACCCTTCCAAACATCCAACAAAATGCAGAACCTGTTACTCTCTCAACTGTCTAAGTTTGTTGTAGCATTATTTGGAATGTGTCCCTGTTTTTGGCTCTTTGCTCCACATTTTTTATTACTTAGTCCGGATGTGTTCCTGTAAGAGGTTGTGGGGTATGGGCAGTGATTATCCTGCTGTGAGTATGTGTGTGGCTTGCAAGGTGCTACAGTGACATTATTACCTACTAGCTACCAACTAGCATGGCTGTTTCTGTTCACACACTACTATTCTAGAAATCCACTACATTTGACAGTAAATATACATGACATGCTTTGTGTACTACACATCCTATATTCCCTTTACATTCATTCCTACTATTACATGATATATTTATTGTAGCACAATGTTCTTATATAACAGTCATGTCTTAGTGGTAAGTCATGCAGACTACTGTTTCCAAGGTCCTGGGTTCGGGACTGACAGTGGGATTTTATTTTGCTTTTGAGCAGACTACAGGACTTGTCATTCAGAGTGACTAAGGCACTTTTAAGCAGTTCTAACCGGGTTAGTGCTGGTTTGCGCGGAGCTCACGCATGCGCACTGGTGTTCAGCTCCACGCACACCCGCTTACAACCACTTAAAAGTGCTTACTCTTGCGCACACCCACACTATTTTCTTTGAAAGAAATGAAAATGGGGAGACAGGAAAGTGGTGAAAAAGGGGTCACAAAGAGGGTAAGACAGTAGGGAAACAAGCTCGGGTTTTGCAGGAGGGATGCAGGTAAGGCCCATAGCTGCCCATTTCTTCATCAGCAACAGCTGTGCATATGTTTGTAATTTGGTGTGACATTTGAAACCTTCCACCCCTGAGAAAGGTGTGAGGACAACAATAATACTTGTTGTACAGCCAATTGTAATTGACAGTTTCCATGTCCAGCAGACATGTGTGCGAAATGGGCAGCTATGTATGGGGCGTAATTTTTTTTGTGGGTACAGAGTGCCCTTTTTTTTTTCAGGTGAGAGTGGTATGTCAGGTACAGGAAGTTGGTATAGCTGGGGAGGTAGGTTGGGTAGGTTAACAGACAAGACAAACAAGACGCATACAGGGGTGGTGTATGACACATGTGGGGGGGGATACACAATTGACGGGGATGGATGTTTGGATATCTAGAGCCCATGAGCCCACAGATGGCAACAGTGGAACTGATATCCCCACCCATGGGCAGTTGCCACTGTGCCTTCACTGCCCAGGATGGGGCTGAGCTGGGGCTGTGTAGGCCGGGCAGCAGGCATGCCCGTTAGTTGTGCCACCTGTGCCTCAAGCTGGCGTAGGGGCCCAAAAACAGCTTCCCGGATCTCCCTGCGCACCACAGTCCGGACACTATGGAGGGTGAGTGGTTGTTCTCCTCCGGCCACACTTGCAGAGGGGGGATGAGCCCCATCCCCTGCAGCGCTTCCACCTGCAGGTGGCACAGGGCCACCGGAGGAGGGTCTGGCCTGGGCACTACTGCCAGGTGCACTCGCCAGCTGAGGAGGGAGAGGTGGGTCCGCTGGAACCCGCCTTCCCTGTCGTCCTATGTTTTGCATTATGTCATGACAGTTTGGGTTAGTAACGTACAATACCATTCACAATTAGTTGTAACAGCATGCATTAGTATTTCCATTAACCAAACACCCAGATATTCAAACCATTGAACAGCAAGCATAACACATGCATATTTTGAGCAGCAATACACAGTCCAACAACATGCAGGGTTGATTGATGGCAACAGGCCATCAGGTTTGGATGTATGAACAGGGCAGATGCATCAACGTACATGCAAATATGTATGAACCAACAGGACAAATGTCCAGGGGTGTTAATTGTGATTGCACATACCAATTTCACATGGAATGGATTATATGTGGTTATAGGGTAGGGTGAAGAAAATTTAATTAACAACTTCAAATACCAATACATATGCTGTACATTTCTAATAGCTGCAGATATATACACACTACAGTTCTGCCTACAGTTTCCTATGTGATAACTACTTCAAGATGGTGATAGGAATGTTACTGCTACATCAATATACATTTTCATTTTTATTCATACACATTCATATCTGGCTCTGTTCAACTACATCATCCTGCTACATTTGCTTTATATAGCTATAGACAACTGTGGATGTTTGGTATTTCAGACAACCATACTATCAGCATATTGCAGACTGAGAGCAACATATCCAGATTTTGGGATACACATTCCAGCTGCAGTCACATTTTCAAGACAATTTACTGTTTGGTTCTGCTTGTCACATTCATTTCATTCTGTACTGACTGCAGTATACTTTTTTCAGGAGTTATTACTACTTTATTGGTGGATTCATAACTATTTCTCACACTCTCTCACTTGTTTTATTTTTACAATTCAGGATGGTACTTAATTCTAGGCTTTATTGACATGTTTTACCTGTAGTTATAACAATCCTTTCCAACAGTCTCACTTCTTTCATGTTTCTGTATTTCAACAGGGATATATTTCACACATGTGTTTTACTCAGCTTCTGCAGCTGTACTTTTCAGCCTGCTGCAGGTTATGTACTATTATATTACAGGTGGGACATCTTTATTTCAGACTTTATTTCAGACTTGTTTCATTTTTCTGTTTGGATTACAGACTGCATCACACTTTTGTAATCAAGCAATACTTGTAAACCCTCTTACACTGTTACTTGCACATTTTATTGCTTAGTGACTACACTGCACTCTTTTGCTAACTGTCATATTTATATATTTATTTACAGTTACAGGGAGAGGATTACTGACCTGCCTGGTGGCACAACCGCGCCAGCCTATCGCCATAGGCTCTACGGTTCGCAGAACGGACACCTGCAGCTGTAATATAAATAAAGTAATATTGGAATACACATCTCCATAATATCAGCTAGGTTAATTTCTTACATAAATAATTAGATGTAACTTACTCAGTAGTGGGGCGTTGGGCATTTGCTGGGCCTCCTGGATCCAACAGTTCAGTTGGTCCTGCTTCCATCTCTTCAGGTCCGCATGGTGGTGACAGACCTGCTCACCAGTCCTTGGTATCCCTGTGGCACTGGTGAGATCATGCGCCAACCGGTCCCACGCCTCAGCCCTATATGCTCCCCACAGGACCTGGCCTTGCATGAGTTGGGCCTCATGATTGTGGACAAGGAGCCAAACCATATATTTGGACTCCTCAATGCCCCACCTCTGTGCTCGAAAGCAACTACCCTCACCTACACCTGACATTCTGGCTGCAAGTTGGTTCTACAATCGGTTATGCTATGTATTCCCACCTATGGGGCTTATATATGACGTTTTTCCCACACTTATCTGTGATTGGCCAATTTGGAATTGTATCAGCTTCACAAAACCTGCTTTGTCATGCTCCTCTTTCTATTCATTCCTATATATATGCTATTACTACTTTTCTGAGTGCAACTGTCATGGCTTAGTGGTTCAGTACCTTGCCTATGGTGCATGGTATCCTGGGTTCGAACCTGGCCACTGCTTTTTATATTTTATGACTATCTACACAGGCTAGGAGGTGTGTCTGTGTAAAGGCAGTGTTGTTACAGCTTGCTCAACATTGCCCGTCGGTTAGCTTGTTGGCGCGGCGCGCAGCTCCGCGCAAATGGGTTACGCTGGTTTACGCATCATTTGGCTGTCAGCACATATATTACGCTCAGCTCAGCTATGGGCACACAGTTCCAGCATGTTAAAATGCTGCTCAACCCTGGGCACTCATTTTACACCTGTTAAACCACTTCTCATCTACAGGCAGGTGTACTCAACTTGTTAGACTGTAGCTCAGCTATAGGCACATCTGACATTTTTTTTTATTATCTCACATTTCTTCAAAATATATGGCCCATTTCATTACATTTTACATAAAATCTAATTTTATATGTGTACATATATGTCAGGACTTGTTTCGTGCTTATTTCACAAAAAAAAAAAAAATTGATGTTGTGGGGGCTCGAACCATGACTGCCTGCTCTTCAGCCAACGTCTCTATCGCTACGCTATTGCTTCTTGGCTTACTTTGCATATTTAGTTCTTATATGCTTTTCCACTGACTGCTAACTGTGGCTAAGCTATGGGCACGCCCGCGCAAACGAGCGCACTAATGGGCAAACATCTTTAAAATTAAAAAAAAAATTATAAGATGTTCATTTGTACATTTTATGTTTGTAGTCTGTGGGGGCATGTGTTGTGTTGTGTTTCTTCACATTTACACGGGCTCTGTCATGGGGGTTTACTTTCGGGACTTTTACTCTTCTGGGGGTGTGTCCGTTTGCAGGGCTCGGCCTACGGACACGCCCCCTACTGTCTTCCATGGACCGTGTAAGCCTTAGGTGTGATTCAGCATGCCCTCCTGCATATGCATGACATGCTGACATCACACCGTTTAACTGCAGCCTCCGTGTAAGCCTTGTAACTCTTACACGGAGGCTTCGTGAATCCTGCCCTAAAACATTGTACTGCTTGTATCTTGCTACCATATCCATATGCAAGAGCTTCCAGTTTCTCAGTTTTTGTATAATATTTTTAGTCTCGTCCCACATATCCTTAGCTGTCATGACAGTGTCCTTTTTAACCCATACTCCTAACATTTTATCATATCTCCATAAATATGGGTATTACTGAAACAATTCACATGTGGGTGCATAATTTACAGCTATAGCCTTTGTTTTATCTTCGTTAATTTTATATCATGAAAAAACTCAGAACAGTATCAGAATGTTCCACGGCACTGATATGTCCTTTTCTGATTCTATCATATACAAAATAATATCATCTGCAAATTAAGTAAACATTTCTTGAAAATCATACCAATTATGTCCTTGAATTTCTGAGTCACTTCTTTTTTTTTACCCATGGTTTTAAATATAACAGAAATAACAAAGAGTAAAGTGAACACCACAGCCTGGTTGTCTTTTCAGATATCATTTATCAGCAAGGAAACCTCCCACTTTGATGTTTTTTTCTTCAATTCCTCATATATCCTCCTAATAAACCTTATTATTAATATTAGGAAATGCAAATGCTTCCATTGTCCTATTCAAAAAATCCTAGCTTATTCTGTTGAATGGTTTCTCTGCATCAAGACCTACCAACAACAGCTGTATTTTTTACTATTTTGCTATTAATGTTGTCAAATGGTTGCCTCCCTTCCCCAAAACAACATTGATCCATATGTATCAATTTTAGCAAGACCTTTGCCATTTCTAGCCATTATAGACATAAACACTTAATAATCATGATTAAAAATTGAAATGAGCCTATATGAAGCTGGATCTAATGGGTCTTTAGCAACTTTAGGTATTACAGTCACCACACCTATTTTTCAGAATGTTAGTGCTTCCCTTCCTTTTAAAATACTTTTAAACAAAGCCTTCTAGATCTGTATCATTTTCTTCTCTCCTAGGCTCCAAACATCCAGCAGAATGACATATATTCCTGGAGATTTTCCTGCAGATCGTTCTGTGAGATTTCTCTTATTCTGTAATACTTTAATCTTTGTCAGCTTCTTTTAATATTTTTCTTACTTCTTAACCATATCATCTTTGCTTTTATTTCTACCCTATTTTTAAACTCCACTTTCATTTTATCCTACTCATTAGCTATAACTTTTGGAGGACTTTATATCTTCCCTAATAACTACATGATAATTTTCACTACCCTTTATTTAAATGCCACTCTTTTTAACAGGTAATTGGGGAAGCATCATTACTTTGTATTTTTATCTTGGTAGTTATTGGGACATGATCTGCAATAGTTATTGGATGTGTGTCAAAGTTCTCAATACAATGCACGTGCTCTTCTGATATATAATTTCTATCTAGTCTAACCCAATTATTGTACCTTGTGGAATAATATATAAATTCTCCCTGAGTTTCAACTACCAAATTCACATCTTCCATGCCAAATATTTTCACAGATTTCTTTAGAAATCTACCCTCTTTTGTTATATTTCCCTTCTAGACCCCCCAGACACATTCTTACTGGTGCAAATCAAACTCCATTTCCCACCTATAATTTGTATTCCCTGCTGAAATCTAATTATTTCTCCCCAAAAATGTTTTAAGCCTCATAATAGCAGTTTTACGCAGTGAACTGCTCATCCCTTGCCAGTAGCTACTTACTATCACAAGTCTGCCATCATTATTTTTTATTGTCTTCTATCACTGTAAGAGCTCCTGCACCAATTAATATAAGTAGTCATATTTTCATTTGTCCCTGATATTCTGTTGAATATCCACCCTGAAGTTCTTTCTTTATCAAATTCAAATATTCATTTCATTCCAAGTATCTCCATTAGCATTGATATCTGCACTCTGCATGTCTTAATAGAATTAAATTTTCTTTCCTTTTTGTCTAATGCTGTGAGACCATCTACAATCCATGATAACATGGAAACTGTTGCTATTAATGAGAATAAATCTTTATTACCACCTATGATATATAACAATTTTTTTAAATGTCCATGACCAGCTTTTGTGATGCATACACCCACTAATATTTGGCAGGTTGATAAATTATATAGTTTTTTTTTCATCATCAACATTGTAATCTAGTTCACATTTTACAAGACTTTTTGTTTAAATGAAAACCCTGAAAACACACACACACACACTTCCTGTGGTCCATGTTTTCATTATGTCAGCCTCCATTTGCCTATTGTGTGACTTTGAGCTAGTCATTTAAACTGGGAATGCTTTGGGTCACCTGGAAAAATGGGCTTGGCTTTCAATTATCTCTTAGACTGAATGCCGAGTTTGACCCTTTGAATTTATGAACCTATAAGCCTTCATCAGCAGATAAATAAGACATGGCAGCATGGTGCCTTTATTTCACAATGTATATATCACCTGTGGAGCAAACTTCCACTACATATCAAGAAGAATAGTACCTTTGACACCTGCAAGGTAAGACTGTATAACTGGATGGGTCGCCTCAAATTCTTTCCTTGTCTGTTTTGTGTTCACCCTCCTTGAGTCTGAACGGGACTCTTGAATGTGGGTTTTTGGTGAAGCTGATTGCCCAGTGGTTGCCTATGAACCTATGAATATGACATAGGGGTCTTATGCAGGCTAGAAGTAGATTGGCTCCCACTTGAAGAGAGATATCCTAGTGAGTTGGGTATAGGAAGAGGAGCAAGACCAAGGGGGGAGTAAACATTTTAAATAAAAAAATGAATTGTCATGGTCTCAGAGTTTAGAAATTGTATTAATAATGTTAAATATCAATGTGTTTCATTAAACCAGAATGCTGTAATAGTGAAGCACTAACACACAGACTACATTCGTTTTGCAGAATGTGTGTGTAATTATATAGCTTGTCTGCATATTATATATGTACTATCTGTTGTATTATGTACATGCCCTAAAGCAATTATCTTATGTAACATTGCCTATGAATGATTGAATCTACATTCCTGCACTGTTTCAGCCATTACTGCTATAAATTTTATTTTATTTTTATTCCCTTTATTTCATATATTAATAACATCCAGTCCTTATACAGCATAACTGTAAGAATAAAGCAAAGAAACTCAAAAATAAAACCCTGTACAAATTGACAACAGTCTGAGGAAGGCTTTACCAGTCCACACATATAAGTTTTTTCTCCCTTTGTCCAAAGTGTGGAAACCTTGTAGGAAGAGGTTCTAGCCATAATACTCTACTTGGCAAATACCTTGATTCAAATTTCACCATGAAATGCATTGTCATATCAAAAAAAGAAAAAGAAAAAAATATTTAAGAATAGCATTTCTCACATTATTCACTTTAAAAATGAATATTGACAATAGGTAAAGAGAAGAAAAAATGTCAAACCCTAGTATAAACAGAAAAAAAGGCAAACCTTAGTATTAATATTAATTTCTCCTTTCATTACTGGAAATCATATACAAAGGCCTAATTACCAAAACCATTATCCCTTTCAAACATGTATGGTGTCCACACAGTCCTCATTACAGACTTACAACCCTTTTTTATTAGCATGGTAATGTATCCATGGCAACCAACTATAAATCACCCCCCAAAACACACACACACACACACACACACACACACACACACACACACACACACACACACACACACACAGGTCTATATCATATGATCGAATCGCACAAATTGTGAACGTTCATAATATCAAACATACTGGACCTCAAAGTGCTTTTTCTGAGATTGTGGTACAGTGAAGAATGGGATATTTGCCCTTTCCTCACTGTAGTGTGATCTCGGAGTTGGAATATATATTTAGTGGGGGAAGTTTGAGGTCCAGTACCTTTGATATTATGAGCATTCACAATTTGTGCAATTCGCTCATATGATATAGACCCCCCCCACACACACACACACACACACCGAGAATACCCCTAGAACCTATTAACTTAATACAAACACACAAAATTATCACACACCCAGAACACCCCCAGAATATATTAACTTGATGCAAACACACAAAACTGTGTACATCTTTAAATAATGAAGTTTAACCCTCTTAATAGGAACAATTGTCCCAGACAGACAGCTGCAAATACAGGCCTTAATTAACCTAAAGTTGAGTTTATCCATCCTAAGATGCATGTTATTGCCTGTGCTTCTACTTACTCTAATTGGTGTCTGTTTATTTTGTATCTACTTCCCCCTCCTAGATTTGAGAAACAAATTGCATGCTGTAATAAAACATTAACTTTAGACTTGAAGAAACCAGTGGTTTTGCTTTCTTTTATTGCTCTATAATCAGCTCATCTACATGTAAATGTAAGATAAAATGTATCCTTCAGCTGCAGGCTTCTAGAGATAAGCTGGACCATTCCTTTTTTTTACTAAACTTTTCATTATATTCAGTGTTCTCTTTTGGATTTGTTTCCACGTAAAACCTGTTATTAGATTAAATTAAGGGTCTTAATCCAGATACTTGGCTATACAAAAGTAAGAGAAACATATCAGCTCTACATATATTATGATCTGTGTACGTTTGCACCCCATCCACTACCTCAACAACCCAAGATTACAACCATCTTACTTAAACATGCTTTTGTCTAGCCTTTTCTTTGCATTATTAATACTAAAAAGAAGAAAGAAAGAAAGAAAGAAAGAAAGAAAGAAAGAAAGAAAGAAAGAAAGAAAGAAAGAAAATGGCATCCATTTACTTTAATATCTTTATCACATACAACTAAAATACTTTACTATAAAACATGTTGTTTATGTCAGGAAGAGTTTCATAGAAATACTGTGAAGAACAGAGATTGTTTTACTTATAATTACCTTTTTCCTTCCTTTTCCCCTCCCCCCTCAGTGTCCTTCCAAACATTAATGACATGAAGTGAGGCAAATGCTTTTCAGTTCAGTTCTTCAGTTCAGTTCTTCAGTTCCTACAAGTTTAACAAAGTCAACAAATTTCAACTCTTTTCACTTTTTTCTTGTACAGCCATATTTCACAGATGTGGTTGATGCTTTGTTGTCTCACATTTAGTCACTAATTTCCATCTTGCTGGTCTTCTTCCAATTCATCTCTAACTCCCAACTCCAGACTTGGGTTCAATGATGCTTCTAGTCAACTGCTGTGCTTTTCTCTGTCTCTCAAGCATTATTCTTTGGAAAAATGGAAAAGGTTTCACTGGCAAAGTCACTCTATGTGCTTTGCTTTCAAAAGAATGATAAGAAGAGTCCCCGTCTGCATGATGGATGACCTTTTTGTTGGACAAACGTTTGCTTTCCTCCTTAGCCTGTTCTGCATCAAAAATGACTTTCATCCTCCAGGACAAAAAAATATATATATTCTGAAAACAGTTGGATACAGCAGCTTGAATCTCACACTTGCCTGTCAACATCCCCTGATTGCTGGAATAAATTTGTTTCTCTTCTGCCTGGTGTGTAGTGAATAATCATTTTTTCATAAACACTCTATTCTCTCTGATTTTTAATACTTTGTCCTTTTTCCACAGTTTTATCAGGATCATCTTTGTCTGCTTTTAGGTTTGCACCTTTAGTAATACTAGTCTTTGCTGCTTTCTCATGGTCAGGTTTGGAGTATACACATGGTGTGCCCTTTCATTTAATAGCTCTTGCTGTGAAATACTACTCCAGTTCCCTATTTGTGCCTTTATAAAATTAACACAGTCTTCTCTTTTTAGTTTATCTGGTATAGCAGAAAATCTGAGATTTCTCCGATGTGCTTTGTCCTCTAATTTTACCATTTTTGAAACATCTTTTCTTGAGTGGTCTCATGTCCAGATAGCCTTTTCATCATTTTGACCTCTGATTTTTGCATTTTTATCAGCTCATTTGAATATATGTTTAAATATTCTTCCCTTTATTCTGCCTTTTGTAATTTGAGTTGACATACTTATTCAGTGTTTTGTTTATTTTAATCAAATCTGAGCACAGTTGACTTTTTTCCTGTAGATTATTGGAAGCCATGTGTTGCACCAAAGCTGGAACTTGAACTGCTTTTTCCTGAACATCTATAGGATTCTTACCAGTCAGTACTTTTTTCTTCATCTTTTCTAACTGATTTTTTCCACACTCTCTTAGTTTAATCTTTGTTGGCATCCAGGCAGAGTAATTACTAGCCAGTAGCTGAAGTTAAGTTGTTAATGTGCAGCAATCTTGGAAAGTAATGCTGCTGGGGTATTTTTGGTATTATTTATTTATATAAATGAAGACTGAGACTGTAAAACAATAGTCTTATGAAAGAGTTTTTTTTTGATAGGATGGCGAGTTTGGGCTCTGCAATTAACATCAAGAGATCAAATTATGAACAGCGCTGCTAAAATTTGTTTTAGAAAGACTTAGCATCCCTTTGTTTACAAATATACCAAAAGCAAACAAACAAATAAAAAAGAAGTTAAGTATTCAGCTAAAGAAAAAAGTTGAAAGTATGCAACTAAATTATTTTTCAAAACTAACCCACTGCTTTTTTCAGGTATGTCTGAAATTTCTTCTTCTTCTTATTTCTCCTTATACAGATTGTCATGTTTTCTCCAAGGTTGTGTGGTATCATAATTAGAACATATAAGTTGTGGGCTAAGGGGTGCAGGGAACTTTTTCCCTGCATAATCTTGCACTTTAATCTTTCTCTAACAGCTTATGCTTATACTGAATTATTTGATATATTCTAACTTCTGTGATTATATTTTTAGCAGTTTGTGCTTGAGACATTTGACTTTCTGGTTTCAGATATTAGCTTTTTGACTTTTGATCAAGTTTGGTAAGTTGATTCAGAAGCATTTTTATTTACCCACTTAAGATTTCTTACGTCAAGGGACCAAATGTTGATTTTATAATTATACTACATGCCTCCACTCTGCATCTTGCAATACTCTGGCATTATTTGATTAAAGACCCATAAGTAATTCAGGTGCATTGACACCTACAGATGCCATAACAATATCATCAATAGGCAATAAACTGAAATACTACATTCTCTTACCTTTATGTAATTTTGCTTACTTTTACCTTTAATGTAACTACTGTCCTTTGGAGCTAAGCCTGCATAGTAAAGCTATAATGTTTCTTTAATTTGACAACTGCTCCACCTACATCTCATAACAGTCCAGAATTTTTCAGAGCATCCCCGATTTTGCTTCATATTTTTGCTCTATCCCATATTATTTATTTTATTATTTATTTTATTTTATTTTTTAACATTTGTTGACCAGGAAAGTTCAACTAAGACAGAGCCTATTTTCAGTGGAGGCCCAGAGAAAAATGCTCCAGATGCATGTCTTTGATTTACTAACGATTACTGTAAGTTAGTAATGTCAAACCTGCTGTTGTATTAACTAAAGTGAAGTAGATTAATATTTAAAATTCACCCTGGAGTTTGTGCCTTTATCCCAACCTTGATGTTTGATTTTGTCCAGAATTCTTGAACAAAGATGTTGAAGGATATATTGCACTTTTGCAGAATGGCCATGATTTTGTCTCATTTTAATTTTTTTTCAGACTTCGGTTAATCCATCTGACCTAAGTAAGCTTGTAAGATTACAAGGTTAATATTGAATTATGTTTTGTGACTGATTTTTGCCTTTTCTCCCCATTACTTTTGGCTTTCTTATTGATTCTTGCAATAATTTCTCACAAATTTACAGAATGTCCACATTTGTCTCACATTGTTTTTTTTCAGGAAAATCCCTTGATGTTTGCAGTCCTTGTACTAAGTAAGACATTCAAGAGTTAGACCTCATATCCCCCATGATTGGAAATGCATGTTGATTCAAAACCTGTTAACTCATTGCTTCCTAGATGAGTGCACTTGTTGGAAAAACTGAGTTGCTGTATAGCCTGCATAAGAATATTCATCTGAGCAGGACAGTTCCCTATAGTCCTGCATGAGTATGTCTGTCAGTGTTTTTAAATAATTAATGTAAACAAAATGGTGTAGATTCACAACAAAAACTAATGTGTATGTCTGCCTTAGAACTGCAGCATGTATCTGAACCACATTAAACCACACTGCTAATATTTGATTATTTAAAGAAAAAAATAGCTATTTTGCAGGCATTCTCTCCAGTGTTCTTTTTTCCCTTTAATTTTAATTCTGTAGATACAACCGGAGTCCAATACTCCCATATAAATCTACTATATAAACTATTATTTCTTTATATTAAAGAAAAATACTATTTAAATTCTTATCAAAATATATTAATACGTTCTGGTACAATTCACCACTGTGACACTAGTTGCTGTTGCTACTTCAAGCAATGTTCACTGTGACCCCTTCCAAACCTGCATGCCTTTTTTATCCAATCATAGAGCTATGCAGTCCAACCCTATATATAAATATGACTGATTTGAACATGCAGAAATATGAAAATAGTTTTCTGATTAGGTCTGCTCTTCTGTTTTTACAAGTGTCCTTACAGGCTTGTTTGCCTATAGCACAGAAACTTATTTTCAGGATTAAGAGTACCTGAACATTGGAGAAGAAAAGGCTATCTCATTGCTGATGTATATCATTTGAAGAACTCGGAACAGGCTGCATAATTTTTGGTTGTTCACTGTGTGGAAAATAAATATCGCTATCAATATGTAAAACAAAAAAAAAGAATAAAATGCAGCCCACTGCAGAACACTTAACTAGAAAGTAAATGATCAGGGTTAATACTACCTGCAGAAGATACATTGTGCTGTAGAAATGAAGGAATGAAAATTATATCTCTGAGCATTTCAGTTGCTTTGTAAAAACAAATGCAACAGGTTAATGCTTTCTAGATAAGTTCTGTTTAAGTTGTAGGAAGGAAAGAGCTAATGCTGAACATTTGGTTCAAAACAATGCATTGCACTGCTCCATTTGGCTGTGCTCTTTTATTATATGTGGAAAGTGCTGTTGTTCATTTCCCACTGTCTTCAAAGGCTATGCAATAAGTTTTGCATTTTATATCTGACTGACCCATTCAGAATATTTATGCACCATTTCTGAAGCTCACTTTTGAGCTGCTGCATCTCACATTATACACAACACAAGAAATAAGGTATTTCTAAGGATCCATATTGGTGTGAGTGCCTGTCTGTCTGCATTTAACTATGTAAAGGGGGCTGTATTTTGTAGATGAGGTCATGACATATTCTGAGAAACTTGCTGTAATACATCATATTTGTAGAATAGTGTGCGTGTGTTGTACCTTTAAGAAGCATTTCAAGGACATCACATGCATATAAATAGCAAGCACATGCTAGCTTCACTGCCATTTTGAGAGTACAGCCAGATAGTGAGCATGTATGAGTGTGATAGCTAGTTTGTTTATAAGTTTATCTAAGTTAAAGTTATTAAGCTTCAATCATGATGTGTTTGTACGTAATAAAGCTACTTGAACAGAACCCATGAATGTTCATATGTTTTATCCTGACCAGCCAAGCAACATGGTGTCAGAACCGGGATTCCAGATACTGCTTTTCAGAGCTATGAGGTGCAGAGTTAACAGTGAAGGTAAACTAAGTGAACCGGGTGCAAAAAAGGGCCAGAAACAAACCAAAGGTAATGAAAACTTGCACAAACAATTTATTACAAGAGATAAAACAGAGCATTGCAAGGGCACAGAATCCATTATTAAGCAGTCGGGAGGCCCATGAAGTTTATTAATTAAACAAAATGTTTGAAATTAAGATATCTGATAAAAAGATTATCAGAAAAGCACATAAAGGATTTGGAATTACTTCAGAATTACAAAACAAGCATGTTTACAGTAAACCGAGCATGTTTGGAGTAAAATGAGCACAACAAAAGTATAATCATAGGATCATGGTATCATAGGACGCTACTAGGCTATTGGCCCTGAGGCCCTTATAAGCTTAGCCAAGAGCTTAGCCCATGTTTAGACAAGTCAGCACCCAAAGCCCCTGTCCACAGAGACACAGGTGGAATCCCAGGGGTATATTTTCTGTTTCCCATCCAGTTTTCCAGGTTGAACTTGAAAAGGGATAATGAGGCACTCTGCTTGACATGGAGAGGGAGTCTATTTTACATATGAGGAGTCTGTGGGACACAAATCTGTCCTGCCAACAACTCCTATTGATGTCACAGACCAGGTTGAGGTCACATGTGTGGGTTTCTCGAGTAGAGCTTGACTTGCGGATATGCAGCAGTCCCATCAAGGCGGGGTCTGAGCTTGCTTTGTATGCCAGACAGAGGTCACCTCTGAGGAGTCTGTATGAAACTGAGTAGAGGGGCAAGGCTTTTAGCCTATCTGTGTAGGGTACATGTTTGAGGCCCTGGATTCTTCTGGTGAGGAACCTCTATGGTCTCTCCAGCTGCTGCATGTGCTTTGTGAGGTACATGCTGAAGGGGGCATTGTACTCAATAATTGGCCTTATAAGGGAATAATACAGGGATGTTATGACCTCCTTGTCCCTGGATGAGATACCCTTACTTATGAGGTGGGCAATGTAGAAAGCTTTCAATACAATGAAAGCAACATGGTGGTCAAAAGTCAGCTTGCTATCAACCTGGGTGCCCAAATCCCTCATGACTAATTGCATGCTTAGGACATTATTTTTAATGTGATAATATGTTGGGACATTACTCTCCCTAAAGGGGATGATGATGATGCTTTTTTTTTAAACTTTCTTTTTATTAATTTTCATAAATCATGAACTTTTTACATCATGCAGATAATTATACATAAACATAACACTAAATATTAAAACTATATACAAAAAATGCTTATAACATTAGACTACTCTGTTTGAAATCATTACATTTTATCTAATAACTTTTTTAGTTTCATCCAGGATAACTTTCTATGTGTCATTATTGCCGTTATAGAAGCAAGAGTTGATAGTTCTCTATTACATACTGTTTTAGCCAATAATGTAAATTCAGCAAAATATACAATTGTTTTGGTTTAACAGTTTGTAGTGATGACTTTTCTTGCTATTGCCAAAAGAGACCAGAGAAGATGCACTTGTGACTTTGGTATACAATCTGGCATTGGAGCATTAAACAACAAAAGTGTATCTGTTATTATACACTTGTCAGTCCACAAAGCCTTCATAAAATCTCTAAAATTCTGCCAAAATGGGACAATCCCTCTGCATTCAAGGAACATGTGTACCCAATCAGCACAAAGGCTCTCATCACATCTCCAACAATTATGACTAGTTTTATTTGACATTATAGCAATTCTCTGTGGGGTAAAGAAACTCCTGTGTAAAAACTTCCATGTAAATATTTTCCAATATGGAGATGATGTTGTATGATTGATTGACCTGAGTGTTAATAATTTATCATTTTCAGAAAAATTAAATCTGTTCATACTTTCTATATAACTCCATAAATAGTCTTCAGGCTGTTTTAAGTCAGCTCTTAATGTCTTGTAAATCTTAGATAAAGAGAACCCCATGTTAAATTGTGATGTATTTAATTCACATAAAAGAAAGATTATTTTAGGCTGTAATAAAATATTAGTCACTTGGCTCGTTTTAAATTCCTTTATTAGATGTTCCCTGAAAATTTGAATATTTAACTGTCGAAGGAAAAAACAACTTCAAAAAGATCAATACACGGCAGGTTCAAGTTAAGGCACTTTAATTCTTGCAGCAATGAGACAAAAACGTGCTAATACAGAGTTTGTCTAACTAGAATCAGGAAGTGAAGCCATTCTTATACATTTCTTGCAAGACATTGCCTACTAAGCTGACGTAACAAATCACAAGTTCTTACAATATTATTTCATAGCAGCTGTTTGTCCATGATTTTCTGCTGACACTATCAAGTTTATGAAAAAACTTCCTAAGAAAAATAATGTGGCCTTGGAGACCACCGGTTAGATACAACTTCTCACTATGTGATGTTACCATTCAAGGTACTATGGCTAATTCGAGCACAAAGCAAGTACAGATTATAGTTTATTTCTTCAAGTAGTCTTTGTTCAACTGTATCTATCTTTTTCTGCAGCTGTGCATGTTCTCATAACACGAACAGAGCTGATTGTTCAAGTTCAATAACGTTATAGAAAACAGTATTGTTCTATTCATTATTTTCCTGACCTAGCAGATAATCACCTGCTTCTCAGTAAATTTCCAAAAGGCATAAACATGAATTTTGCTGTGCTAGCAAATACTAGGTCAGAGAGCATCTTGCAGTTTCAGAAAGCATCTCATAGTTTCATACAAAACTAAGCTGTACATAAATAGAATGAAATGTGTTAACCCTTTTTGCTTCTAATAAGCGCTAAACACATACATTAATGCATATTTTTCTAACGTCTTGTAAATCTTAGATAAAGAGAACTCCATGTTAAATTGTGATGTATTTAATTCACATAAAAGAAAGATTATTTTAGGCTGTAATAAAATATTAGTCACTTGGCTCATTTTAAATTCCTTTATTAGATGTTCCCTGAAAATTTGAATATTTAAGCAATTATCTTAATTTGTGTTATACCTTGCTAAAAGGCTTGTAGTGTCATGAATATTATTTGTACTTAGGAACTGATGCCAGTAATTTAGTCCATTGCCTTTCATTTCCATTATTTTATTCATATTAAAAGAGTCTAGACAATTCTTTGTGTGTGCTATTGGGAACATTAATATAGAAAAATGTCTTGTTATGCAGTTTCTGTTTATAATTTTCCTAAAATTGTTTAGTATATAGCTAACACAATGTGGTAACTTCTCATGTTTATTTTCTTTATATACTGAGTCCTTTACTACTAAAAAAAAATTGTTATTTTCAGTAAAAATGTCATTGCTTATTGCTTCATCAGCATTAGATAGTAGAATATTCATGTGTAAATTTTTCAGCTTGAAGTATACTTGTTACTTAACCACTTGCTTATGATATGAATTATAACTGATTCAGCATAGAGTTTTAAGTTTGGAAATGCAATTCCACCTTTTTCCCAATCTCTATTGTGCCAATCATACTTTATTCTTGGTTTTTGTGGGAATCATAAAAACTTAATTAGAAGTGAATTGAGCTGTTTTATTATTTTTTTGAAGGGCTAATAATTATGGTTTGAATAAGGAACAACATTTTTGGAAGAATACACATTTTTATTAATGTTAACTTTTCTTCAAAAGTAAAGAACATTTTATTCCATTTGTTTATATATTCTTTGATTATACCTAACAAATTTCTATAATTGACTTGTATAATTTCTTTCCAATTAGGTTTTATATATATACCTTGATATTTAAGAGTGTAATTCCCCCAACTAAAATTACTGTGCTTTCTCCAGTCAGAACTTACTTTTTTATTTACTAATAATGTTTCAGATTTATTGCTGTTGAATTTTAAACCTGAAAGTTTCTCAAAATGTCCTATAGCTGCTGTAATATGTCTTATTGAGGAATCTACATTTCCTATGGTTAATATTATATCGTCAGCAAATAATTGTATTTTAGAAGCATAATTTGAATTAACAATAAAGCTATTTATGTTGTTATTATTTCTTATGTAATTTGCAAATGGTTCTACTGACAATGCAAATAACAAAGGTGACAGAGGACAACCTTGCTTAGTTCCTTTTAGCTATTTATTAGTTCTATGAAATCTGTGGAGAAATTGAATGTTTCCAAGACTTTAAATAGGTATGACCAAGATAAAGAATCAAATGCCTTCTCTATGTCTAAACTAATAATTGATAGTTCTTTTTTCTTTTTATTTTAACATGTATTAAGGTTAAAAGTCTGATGACATTGTCCTGAACTTTCCTATTCAAAATAAAACCTGTTTGGTCATCTGCTATTATTTTGGGGATGAATTGATTCAATCTTTTAGTAAGTATGGAGGTAAAATTTTTATAATCTAGATTTAGCAGAGATATAGGTCGATATGATGATACAAATTTAGGGTCTTTATCTTGCTTTAGAATGGGAGATATTATAGCATACTTCCATGAAGGAAAGATATTTTTATTTTTCCTAAATTCTTCAAAAGCTGCCTTTAAAGTCTTTAAGGTGTCCTCTGAAAACAATTTATATATTTCTCCTATAATCCCATCTAATCCAGGTGCCTTATTGTTTTTAAGATTACGAATGCATTCTTTAATTTCTTTTAATGTTATTGGTTTGAGCAATTTAGCATTTTGTTCCTTTGTTACTCTTTTGTTGATATTTTCATTCAAAAAATTACACTTAAGCATATTGTCTGCAGAGTCACTATTTGTATTATTTACCTTCTCATAATACACTCTGAAGACCTCCAGAATTTCTTTGTGTTCCGTTACGTCTTGTTTTAACTCCTGTATTATCAGTAATTTATTTTATATGACTTAGTCTAGCTACATTTTTTGCTTTGACTGCCAACCTATGTACATTTTTGGGGTTCACTGAATAAGATTGAATTTTGAATTTTTCTAGATTTATTGCCACTTTATGATTTACAATTTCTGCATATCTAGTATTTAATGTTTTGAGTTCAGAATTAGTTTTGTATGTCCTTAGTGCTTAAACTTTTCTTTACTATTTTTAATTGTATTTGTATTAATTTATTTTTCCATTGCTTTCTCTTGTTTAGATACCAATTTTTGATCTTACCATATAAATAAGATTTTAGTGAATCCCAAAGTATAACCTTTGAAGTTTCATTATTATCATTGATGTCTAAAAAATATTTTATTTCACCAAGAAGCCACTCTTTAAATCCATTAAGTGTAGTAATGTAGACAGGTAATCTTTGCCACATTATTAAGTCTTTAGGCATGATATTAACCTTAAAAAATAAGGCATTATGATCTGATAATGGGCATGAACTAATTAACACTTCTTGGACCTTAGAATATATATTGTTTGTAACTAGTACTTTATCAATTGTTGTTTGTGTACCATACCTATATGAATAATGGGTGTATTCTAACAAGTGTATTTCTTTTAAATCATATATATCCCTAAGACATAATACATTAATAAAATTCTTTAACTTTTTAGCTGCAGGGGAAATTCTAAATTTATCATTTTTAGTAGTATCTTTTTCAGTGAGAAGGCAATTGAAATCTTCTGCACGTATTATTTCTCCTTTGGATTTGGAAATTATTAACTCTAAATGATCTCTTGCTGTAACCGCTCTAAAACCAGGTATCCAGTAAGAATTTACTAGAGTTACATATCTTTTGTTTATCTCCAGAACTGCCAGGCATAACATGCCATTCTTGTCTGAGTAAGTATCAATGACTTTAGGCATTGGTAATGTTTTTCTCCATAGTATCATCGTGCCTCTCCTCTTGGTTTGGTAGCGGGATTCTACAAGGACCATATAACCGTTAAAAGATAATGTATCTATATCCTTGTCGACAATATGTGTTTCCTGTAAAAAACCTATATCTACTTTATTCAATTTCAAGTATCTAACTATACTCCCTCTTTTGACAGGATTATTAAGGCCATTGACATTTAAAGACATACATTTATAAGAGAACATTTAGAATGATACAAATATATCTATTGAATTTAGTTATGAGCAGGTAAATATAAATGAATAAGAAAATCATAACATATATAACTATATACAAAACTAAACATGGAAACCTAATTTCCTGGCTTGATGAAAGCATCATCTTAGCCACCACCACTAACAGTCCTACAACCAGTCAACCTTTATATTGCTGCTTCTGCCCTCTAATAATTAGGTATACAGTTAAATTTATTCAATATTATGTAGCATTATGTTTAGTTATTAAAGCGCAAAAATATCTCAAGACATATGAGAGAATATTAAGTCTTTTACAAATTACAAATAAAATAGTCATGCAATAAATATTCATGTTTGACATACATATCTATGTTAGAGTAACAGGATTATGCTCTCATAAGCCAGCATATGTAAGCTTGACTTCAAAAGCAATATAAGAGATCAGAATCTTTCATTAAGATGAAAAAATATATTATTTTCCTAATTCAGATTAAACTATGTATAAAGAGTGTACATGCAGTTTAAGTATATGATTTGAAATTATACTACGTATTAAATATATATTTATATATTTAAGGCATAGAAACCCTCTCCATTCTTTTTCTATCACCCATTCTCCTCTCAGCTATTCCTTCTATACATTTTGTTTATGGGCTATATATGTATGATCTAAGCAAAGTATGACCAATATTTTGAAATCTGTATTTTTAAACTATTATGAGCATTTTAAGTTTATTTAATGTAGTAAACATACTTTATTCAAACACCCTTCTCTGTCTCATTCATCCCCTTTTGTTCCAATAATAAGCCATTTATACAACTTTCTAATATTGCTATTTCAGAAGTGTATTCATTCAAGTCCTCATTGTTGTCAATATCACTGCTATTAGCAAGAGAACAAATCAACATTGCTTATATTAGTTATTAATTATATGATGACATCTTTAATATAATGATCAGATAGTACAAGTGTTTGCTGTTTTTAAAGTAATTGGATATGTATTATTCCCAAAACAGCTTTTTGTTTTGTTTATTCAACACTTACTATTATATTATGTACTTGCTTAAAATCCATTATTAGTACTATGTGAGCTATGCAATCAACTTACTTTACCACATCCTTCTATATTTTAGGAATGCCTGAATGCGAAGTACCCTTGAAAATAATAAGCAATTTCCTATTATCCAAATAATATTCCTAATGTATCAGCGCTCACATGAAAAGAGATATGTTTAAACTAGGATTCTTGGGGATGAGATATATAACACATATGTGAAGGAACTCTCAAGTATGGTTCTCCAAAAGTGACTTATGGAGAAATATCAATAATATTCTCTTTACAGTTTCTTTTTTATTTAAAACTTTTAGATGTTTATATATCAGATAACTGTATTTACCTCGGCTTATTAACATGCGACAATATTACACCTTCCCCTTTTTTTAAAAAACTATCTGTAACTTATAAAGGAATGCTCTGTTTCAATGTTTTCCAACTTTCCTTTCAGTCAGCTGTATTTACCTTACATTAAATATCTAGTGAAGCTGCATTATAGCTAAAGTGTCTGTGTTATGTATAGAGAAATGTTAATTTTCTCTTCATGTGTAATTTGCTCTTCGTTTGTAAGTTATTTTATTTCTACCATACAATTAACCAGAGTTCACCTTATAACTAAACATGTATCTCACACTATCAATAAGTTTAGAACACAAAACAATTCAAAACAATGCTAGGAAGCAATGAGTGAAAGTTGTGCCTAGAATACTGAATTAAGCTGCAACTACAACAGTTTCCAGCATATATGTTATTAAATCTAGTCTTCGGCATCAAGAAGAACTAGTAAACATTCATTTTGTTAGGAAATTATAAACTTACAGTCAAATAACTACTTTGAAGAGTATTTTAAATGTCTCAGCTGCAAAACTTCCTTGCTGCATCCTTATTGCCTGTCGCAGTTGTTTCTTATGTGCGACCAGGGCTCAGAGAACAATTATGTCATCACTAGAAGTTTTTACAAAGAGCGTCAGTCTCAAAACCATGGATCAATGAATAGCTTGTGATTTAGTTCTCTTGAAGCTTTGTATTCAAAAATGAACTGCATACATGAGGTAGGTATAACATTTTTCAGTTATTTTTGGCTTTCCTAGCTTTCGTGCACTCGTGAGTTGCAAAAAAGCATGTAAAATAGAAAAAACACATTAAACAGGGTAGCACTATGCAGCTATTAATCTTTTTTTTTTTAAAACCACAGACCGCACTTCTCTAGAAAGCGCTCTCTCTCCCCAAAACATCCATCATAATTACTTTAATACATACAAAGAAAATTTAATCAGTCTAAAGCCCACAAAGCTTCCTGACAGACTGTATAGGTGTCCACAATCCCCGTTCCAGCATTTAAAGCTACTGCGACTCTATTTAATGCATTAAAGTTACAGAACAAAGACACATAAACTATTTCTAAATGAAAGCTTAATTTATTCTAATGGCACTCAGCACACCACTAATTTAAAATAGACATTAAATCACGATCTTGTAAGATTATGACAAGGTCTTATCTGCTTATAAGCCATTTGTTTTATTTATATTATAATCTATATAGGGAATAAAAACCTCATAGCAGAGGAAGGAGAAATGGCAGAAAGTAATTACCTATATAATAATAAGAGTAATTACTATAAAAATAGGAAGAAGAATTAGTTATATATAGTTGTAAATATTTATTTTAAAATCTTACCTCATATTTGCACTATTTGTCCTATTCCAAGAGAGAATAACCTCTGGAAATTAGAAACTTATGTTTTACTTCCCTTTAAGTTTTTTTGTGGACTTATCATTTGCTGTTATTTTTGCCATTAGTAGCTTGTCTCTTTAGACTTAGAGTAGAAAGTTCCATATCTTCAATTTTGTCTAGTAAGTTATGTTTTTTGACAAATTCTGTTGCTTCTTCAATATTATTAAAGATTTTTTGACCATCTGGAAGTGTGACTTTTAATCTGACAGGGAAGAGTATTTGAGCTTTTATTTCAGCTTTCTTAAGGTCTTTAATGAGGGGAATACAAGCTTTCCTTTTTGCTATTGTCACAGATGTATAATCATTATCAAATCTAATAACTCTTCCATTTTCTTGAATGGGGCTCTTCGTCCAGGCAGTTTTTAACACCAGATCTTTATCCTGTGTTGACAAAAACTTAACTATGATGGATCTTACTGAAGTTGGATTTTTTGATACAGAAGGATTTGATAAAGACCTATGAGCCCTTTCAATTCCGTAAGAAAGTGACTCCGGGAGGTTTATCACTTTAGGCAATCAATTATTTAGGAAAAGAATCATATTACTTCCCTCTGTCTTTTCAGGGAGTCCATTAATTCTAATGTTGTTCCTCCTTGACCTTGACTCCAAATCTTCCACTTTCTCAGTTAATAAGTTGTTTTGCGTCAATAAGAAATGTCATTCTCTATCTGTCTTCCATCTATGTCATTTAGAGTTTCTTCTTTGTTGGTTATTTGATCTGAGTGCTTTGAAATAATTTCCTTTAAATCTTGAATTTGCTTTTTACTCTCTTTTTTCATATTTTCCATAATGCTTTCTAGAGTGTCCATTTTAGTAGAAAGGTTCTGTATACTTGTAATTATGGTCTGCAGTTCTTTTTTCATAGAGCTGTCTTGAGCTGATGACTTTGAATTACTCATATTTCAAGTATCTGTATACAGCTGCTAATATTCTGACAGGAATTTTGTGAGAAAAATCACTGAAAATTGTTACTTTTTCTTCCTCAGGTAATCCACAGCAATGAAAAGAATATTTGCAGGTAGTTTTTCCCAATGTTTTGTTTGTGTCTTTTGGCTTTTCCCGGTTAGGGGTCGCATTTCAAAAAATTCCAAATAAATCCTGTCAGAAATAAAACTTATAGACAGAGCAACAAAAAACTGCTGCACTCACTCTGACATCTTGACCACGTCCCCGATGATGCATTTTTTGGTATTAGCTCAAGGCCATGTTTATGGCACCAGTCATTTGTTTAGGTCAGACCCTCTTGGAGAATGTCCACATCACTTGGAGAATTGATGACCATGCCCAACTTGATGTCATCTGCAAATTTGATCAGCCATAGCCCACTGGTTTTGGCCTGCACCTCAGAGAAGTATATCCCGAATAACAGAGGCCCCAAGACTGATCCCTGGGGTATTGCTGCTTGTTACAGGTCTATTGCTTGAGGTGGCTTCCCTATTTTGATTAGGTAGGTTCTATCAGTGAACCAGTTTGCTACCCATTTGATAACATATGGCTTGATGCCTAATTGAGAATGTTTATCTATTATGCCCAAGTGGGGAATAGTGTTGAAGGCTTTGCCCAGGTCAAGGTAGGAGGTGTGCACCAGCTTCCCCTCATCCATGGCTTTGGTGACTGTCTCAAAGAAGTTGACCAGATTTGACAGACATGACCTCCCCTTGACAAAGCCAAACTGTGTGGGGTTGAGTGTTTGGAGGTTGCCAATGTCCCTGTTAATGAGGTCCATAATAATCTATTCAATGGCCTTGCAGATCAGGCTAGTTAGGCTAATAGGGCTATAAGTTTCCAGATCGGTGGATGCTCCACCTTTGTGTAAACGGATGACAGTGGCTGTCCTCCACTTGGCTGGGACAAAGCCGGTCCTCAGGCTTTTGCTGAATAGGGTGCCTAATTGTGTGGCACGTTCATGGCTAAGTTCATATAGGATGCAGCCTGAGATGTCATCAGGTACCATGGAGACTGTATTTTTTGCCTTTGAGAGGGCAGTGATGATCTGTTCCCTAGAGATAATGGGAGAGGGGCAGGTACTGGGGATGTCCTGATTTACTGATGGGGGGACAGAGTGGTGAAGTTTTTGCTGAATCTCTCAGCCAGTCGATTAGCTATATCTACAGCATTTGTGTATGTGGTGTCCTTGACCACCAGCTCTGAACAGATCTGGGTGCTTCCTTTGAGATTGTGGACATATGTGAAGAAAGACTTACAATTGTCTCTAGTAAATGTGGCCAATTTGGACTCAAAGTTAGCGTTGGAGGATTTCCCTAGTGCTCTTATTTGCTTATTCATTCTAAGGAGAGATTGCTTCCAGTTGGGCACCTGCTCCTTTTTACTCCCGGACAGCAATTTTTTCTCCTTTTGTTATATAGTTTGTTTATTGCAGATGTCCACCAGACAGGTTTACTCTTCCTTGAGGAGGAGGATTTTGTCCTGTCAGCTATTACTGATTCATACATCCATATAAGTGCTTGTATAGTACTTTGGTGTAGATTTGGACATTGATGCCATTTCCAACAGAGGGAGAGGGGGGGCTGTGCAGCTGTTTATACTATCCCTCAGGAGGCTGTAATCTGTTTCAGAAAGGTTTTTTTGTTTGACTCTAGCTAGAGGGGGATCAGGGGAGATGCTAATTTCGAAAGTGACTAGTTTATGGTCAATCTTGCCAAGGAGGATGATACTGTAGAGGTGCTGCAGTGGTTACTCATGTTGGTTTATACCAAGTCCAAAATATTATCACCTCTTGTGGGGGTATCGACTAGCTGTTCCAAAGCATTTGCATTGTTAAAATTGAGGAATCTCTGGGCAATTGCATTCTGACATGAGTAGTTTTTCCAATCTATGGTTGAGTAGTTAAAGTCACACAGGATCAGGGTAAAAGATTGACTCTTGATAGATTTGAAGAGGACCAGATAGGTGCAGTGGGCATCTTGAGTCAAATTTGGGGGCCTGTAGCTAGCTATTATTTGAATGGGGTCTTGTCAATGGTTAACTGCATCTGGAGTGTCTCCTGTGCATCATACTGTTTGACTAGCCTGGAAGTGTGTGTGTCCTTAATATATATTGAAACTCCAACTCCTTTGGCTTTGCTGCCCACAGTTTTGGATCTAATGATAGGATGAGTAACCAGGTAAGGCTGGGGTGCTCTCTGCAGTTTTAAACCTGGTTTCTGTGACTGCACAAATGTCAGCGTCTTCCAGGATTAAGAATGTTTGCAATTAGTGCAGTTTCATGTTAGACTCCTAGTGTTTAGTAGTATGACCTTTAATTTAGATTTTGTTGAAATTTTTATGTTGGTATTATTGACCTTGGGACTTTTCCTAAAAAAGGCACTATGGGGGAGGCAAGGCCCTTTGCCAGAAGCCTGAAGCCCAAGTGAAACAGATGCATGCTATCTCTGGCAAAACATCGTGGTCTGTCAATCATATCTTCCCAGGATGTCAGGTACTGGATCTGCCTAGAATTCCACCAGAAACTAAGCCAATTATTAAAGTCAATCATTTTCTGTTTGCAGGCATCATTCTGGGTGATGGTAGAATGCTGCTTAAGGCTGGGGACATACCTGCCTGGGACACATTCAGTGAGCCCAGTCATGTTCTCTCCATATAGTCCGAGGGGGTACATCGCACGTCGTTCACCCCAACATGGACTATGACAGAGTCATAACAGTACCTGTTATTGAGAGACTTGAGTGCGTGTGTGATATGGCAGATTCTGGCACCTGACAGACAACTAACTGTGACTTTCTCCTTATCCAGCCTAATGAGAGGCACATCTGTGTGTCTCATAATGGAGTCTCCTATGACTAATATGTATGGGTTTACGGTTAGGCCTTTGTGGTTGCAAGACACAGGTGTGTGGACTATGGGTATGGAAAAACATTAAATGAGCAAAACAAATATAACAAAGGGCAAAAATGGCACATTAAGCATAAATAAAGCAGGGCAACTGCATGTTTTTTGGCAAAGTACTGTGTTTCGGCATAACGTACTGTTTCACATTGATTAAAGTTATTTAGGGCATCACTAGAGTTATTCAAAGTATCTCAAAGTGTGTAAAAGTGCTTACAGTGTGTGCTCATTACTGTGCATTTATTCTGAAGAGTTTATTTGTGTGCAAAGTGGAACTATTTCATAAAGTGCAGTCAAAATGCAGCCATTTCTTAAAGTTCTTGTGCTGGGTGTGTCTATTTGCAGTGTCACCATTACAGAGTGTTTCTTGCACTGTAAAGAGATATTTAGCAAAGTATAGCCATTTTGGGAAAGTTTCAGTGTGCTCTGTACTGTTTATTCACAAGGTGCAATTACTTCGAAATGTTTTTTACTCTGAGCTTCTGCCCAGTTTATTCACACAGTGCAGTTATTTTGAAATGTTTCTTACACTGATAAGAGTTGATTTCTTACAGTGCAGTAATTTCAAGAGTATTCTTGTGCCTGGGAGACTTATTTTGCAAAGTTTGGTTATTCAGAGGCTTGTTTTGCTATTGGGCATAGTTACAAGTACTGGCATAAATTTCTGGTATATGTATATGTGTGTGCATGTTCATGCATACTTGCAAAAGCCTTAACTGGTATGTATTAATATGGCAAAGGCATTTTGCAGACCAGGTCCACTTGTATTTGATCAGAATATTGCAGAGAACTGGAGAATATTTGAGCAAGAGTACAATATTTTTATACAAGCAGCTTATTCTGACAAAGATGCATGCACCAGGGCATTCATTTTGCTAAACCCAGCTGGGTCAGAGGCCACTGAAAGGGAGCAGTCATTTGTGTATGCATGAGCAGTATATAAAGAAGAAGGGGAAAACCATCATATTGTTGTACAGGATGAATTAAGGGAAGACCCGAGTATTTGAAATGCAAATTCGGGGAAATGGGCAACCCCCAGACAAATGTTACATTAGAGAGGCATTTGTTTTATACGAGAGATCAAAAGAAAGGAGAAACTTTTGCAGCTTATATTACTGACCTGAGAAACAAAGCTAAAATGTGCAGGTTTGATGACTTAAAAGATGAGCTAACAAAGGATAGGCTTGTGTGTGTTATTAATAGTGCTGCAGTGAGAAAGATTTTGCTTTGATTTAACACTAAGTAAAGGTATTGAGATTTGTCGGATCCATGAAGTTACAGAAAAGCACACAAGTATGCTTGCAAGCGGTAAGAGCATGGTTTCAGTAAGCTCCAGAGAAAATGTAGACAGCATGCAACATGTGGCTAACAGAAGCAGGCCTAAGGACATGACAGCTGTAACCCCTGTGGGTGTGGTAGGTAAAACCCGTAGTTTTCCAGCAAGTTCCACGACTAGCTAAGTGAGAAGGACATGCTCAGTGCAGTACAAGGGGTGAGTCAGCAATTCCCAAATCAAGCTTTATTGTTAACTGTCGCACTTGTGGTGCTAGTCATGAGTCTAAAAGAAAAAAGTAGATCTCAGAGCAATCCAGACAATGTTCATGTTGCAGAACATGTCTTAATTCATTACATCCAAGTGATCCCTCCAGTTGCATCTGCAGTTAACTACTACTAAAACCTCTAGGGGTCAATTTCTTGTTCCTATTTGCATCAATAATTCCAAAAACCATGCTATGTACAAGGTTTTAAAATATTTCATCTTAAACTTGCACAATGGCAAACTCAACTGCATTAATATTTGACCTCTGTTTAGTGCATGGAAAGAGATATTAACTGTTGTTTTTATGATATTAATTTTTACAGATATAATTTTCATATTTTTCTAAGTATTTCAACAACCACGTAACACAGACTATACTCATTAGCCTCATATATAAGCTCTCAGCTATATGAATAAAATGCTGCTGAGAGTATGTGTGTAAATTGAGTGGTTGCTGAGATATTGTAAGTTGTTTACAAAATATTACAAACGTAACAGTTACTGTGTTTACTTTGACTTATAAAATTCAGTTTAAGACCTAGAACCTAAAGAATACTACCACTATAAAAATAGTTTGTGCTGAAGTGATTGCCATTCATACTTTTTTCATAACCCCTATGGTTCCAGAGATATTAATATTTGTTTGAAATGTGAGGACATAATTTGATTCTGTCAAAAGGTTTAGGCTCCACCCATTGAAAGTTCCAGTGCAAACCTCCTGAGCTCCACTGGAGTGAATGAGGTAACTTCTACTTCCATTCCTGATGATGTTCCTGATGCCCCCAAAGTTGAGCATTCAGCAAAGACAGTCCCATTTGCTGGACCTAGTTCTAATTTCTATGTCACATGATTTGGTCGTATCTCCAGACCTAGTGGGAAATACACAGCAACCTGGACATAATTATCTATATGTATTTAGTTCTTTATAATTGCATGTCAAAAGAATTATTTTGTATTAATTTAATGTCAATTAATGTCGTCAATAATGCATGACCCATTTCTCAAAGAGGAGGATGTAGAATAGTTTGTGTATGTTGTACCTTTAAGAAGCATTTCAAGGACAGTACGTGCATATAAATAACAAGCATGTGCTAGCATCAGTGCCCTTTTTGAGAGTGCAGCCAGAGAGTGAGCATGTATGAGTGTGATAGCTAGGTTGTTTATAAGTTTATCTAGGTTCAAGTTATTAAGCCTCAATGCCGATGTGTTTGTACATAATAAAGCTGCTTGAACAGAGCCCATCATCTGTTTTATCCTGACCAGAGGAGCGACAATATTGTTACATGAAAATGGTCTGTTATTGCATATGTATGCTTAAGCTGTTATTGCAAATATGGAGTGTGCTACTGTCATGTTAGCATTTGGTGTTAGGGAAAAAAATGATGGTAAACACACCTGAGAAAGGGAAACAACAAAAATGCAAATAATAGATTTTATTTTTAGGTAAAATGGATATTATTCTAATACTGACATAAATATCTAACAAAACGTACAGCATGGGCTAGGAAACAAGCTGGAATCTTAATACTGATTAGATATGGTAGGTAATATTCATAAAAAACATCACCGAAAGATGTACAGGGCTTGAGTTAAAAAAGAATGTTTGAAAGAGGTTATGAAAAATATGGAACAATTTTATATATTTACATTTAATAAAGCAAAAATGGATTTTGACAATATTGAGGACTTCTGCAAGCAATGTGTGCTACTCTAGATATAGTTAGGTGATACTAACATAGACATTTGCCTGAGGTACACAGTATTAATATTAAAGATTCTTGAATATTGAACCTAATATTTCATAAATGGTAAGTCATGGTGAGGGAGGGATAATAGTATTGACTAAAATATGACCCAATTTTTGGGGTGTACACAGTTAAAAACTTAGTGTGGGAAGCTGAGAGCTCGAGTTATGAAGGTTTGTTTGCCAAAGATGATAAAAAATATGACATTTTCCATATTTACAGTACATTAATTATGCAGAACTGAGATGTGATACTGTGATGTTAGCAAAGGTGTATGCAGGCAGTGGGTTTTAATAGAAAAATGGCAATAAAATATGGTGGCTACTACGAAGAAATCTAGAGATATAAACATTTGTTTGACACAACTGTTAACAATATTAACAATATTTCCATATCTGTATTAATATTGTAAATGCTGTGTGGACTAAAGGTGGGCAAGTGCTGTCATCTTATACACAGCATTATGGCACACAATTCTGCCTTTCATACTTCTCATCTAACATGCACAGTTTTGTAGAGTCAATCTGCTGTTCTGAAATATTGTGAAAATATGATATGCATAATTTGCATTTAATGTTCATTATCACAAAACATGCAGTGTACAACCCAGTCTTATCATACAACTCTGGAAATCTCTTAAACAGGCAAGCAATTCACTCACTGACATGTCCACTCTATCTTTCTTTCTTGCAGAAATGTAACTTTTAGTTTGACCATAATGCTACTATTTGTTTAGTAAATACAATACTATTTTCTTTCATAAATTTGTAATATAAATTCAGTGCCACCAGATACATGTTTAATACTAACACCAGTTCATAGCCCATCATCTAATAGACAGCTTTCATATTTTATATTATTTGTAACTCGCATGGTTTATGTTTATGAGCTATTATAAATCATAGGAAGTGTGGTCTTAATTCTGGGAGACCACTTCACAGGAAGCAAATAGATTCCTGAGTCGAAGGTTGTTAGGAAGTCAAGTAGATTAATTAACCATCTGCTTTTCAGGACTGAATCCATCAATATGGTAATATCTTAAGTTTATTACAGCAATACTATAAACCTTTTGTCGCCACCCCACCCCCTCATTATTTTTGCTAGTGTTCCATGATTATTGAGAAACCAAAGAAAAGAAAAACAAACTCATATAACCCAAAAATGAGATCCACACATTTTTTGTCAGGAACGAAGCCTTTAATATATAATTTTAAACCGAAAGTAAAAGAAATTCCATAGGATAAGCGCTTTTGTCTTGTTAAGTTCAAGACTTCCTCAGATAGTAAAAACATTCAATACTTCATGTTTAAATCCCCCTCCATTTGCTATGTCAGCTTATTACCAACCAATCACAAATAGTGTTGCAAACACACCCTTGTGTTTTATAATGTGTATTTCAAACTAACTGTTTAGGTATATTACAAGACCCCATGGGGAAAGACATAGTGAAGGGTGTATTTGCAACACTATTTGTGATGAAAGCACTTATACTGCGGAATTGCTTTTACTTTTGGTTTAAGTTTTATATTAAAGGCTTCATTCCTGCCAAAAATTTGTGGATCTCATTCTTGAGTTAATGTATTAATTCATGTTGAGGACTGTAAAATAGCTCTCAAGTCACTTAAGTGCCCTGAATGCCCAGATTTACCTGACATTTTTGTTGTGCCCTTTATAAATCTTTCTAGAAAATCTATTGCGGTTAGAAGTCACTAAATAATAAGATATCTGACTTCATATCCTTCAGAAAATGCAAAAACCTGTTATTCTTGCAAACTGTGACATTTATCAGAGCAGTGTCTAAAATCTCTTCCTCTGAATTTGGCCCTTTGTCAACCCCCCCCCCCCGTTAGCCCCCCCCCCCTTACTTTTGGTTTTGTCTCCAAGTCTTACATTAAGCAGTTGAGGTATGTTTCAGGTAACAGAGTATGCCTTTTATTTTGGGCAGATGTCCTTCCTGACTTTTCTTTCCAAACTGGCAATAATTTACACACACACACACACACACACACACACACACACACACACACACACACACACACACACCATTCTGGTAATGCTGTCCTTGATAGATGAGTAATATTAATAGTCATGCATCTACTAGATGACTTAAATCAACAGTAATCAAAGAACGAAAGTTTCATATTATTAGTAAAATGTTGTAATTCAGGAAAATAATGTGTATCTAACTTCTAGTTTTCATAAGTTGTTGGGCCTCATAATATTTCTCACAGTTGAATCAGTCAGTCAGTCAGCCCATAACACATCAGAGTATTGTCATATCGGGTGGCACTGAGAATATACAGCCAGAGACTTTGTTGATGCTTCACTGACAGTTAATAATCAGACATTATAATATTTGTTCCCCCGATCTCTCTCTCACGTCAAATCCACCTTTACTATTACTTCCTCTAATAACACTGTTATCCAACCTGATACTCACACTAAATTCCTTGGGGTCATCATAGATGATGAACTCAAATTCAACTTGCACATCCTCCAAAGTATAAAAAAGACTTACCAGAAACTTGGTTTTCTGTATCGCAACAAAAAATTTCTAACTACAAATGCCAGACTCTCCTTTGCACAAGCTCTTCTCCTCCCCTTACTTCTATATGCTGACCCAGTACTCACCAACATCCAAACTACTACTTTAAACAAACTCAACAAACTTATCACAAGATAGCTAGATTTATTACAAACTCTCCATACAATAGACATCAGTGCCTTGCCCTAAATACTCTCCACTGATTAGAATTCCCCCATCTTCTACTGTCACAACTTCAAATGTTACACTTCATTCTCTACAAACCTTTATCCTGCCCTGCTCTCTCTTCCTTCATCTCTATCTATACTCCTCCACAGACTCTCCGTACCTCTAATCAGCAACTACTACAAATCTACTAACCCAAAAAAATAGCTGGCAAACTCCTATATAAACACTCCGTCGCTCAACCCTGGAACAAACTCCCAAGAGACATTTGTTCCATCATTCACCCATCCCACTTTAAAGAAAAACTCAGACTTCATCTTCTCAACTCCAAAATATGTCCTTGTCAAGCCCCTACTTAAGCTCCCCACAACCCTAGTATATACCTTTTCAGTCCCTCCACATACAGCTAAGTACTCCACTATTGTGGATACTTATTAAACTCTACAATCAATACTGTTGGACTTAACTCTTTTTGTAAATATGTAAATATATTTTTTAGTCTGTAAAAATATTGATGTGTATATATCATGTGTTTGCATTTCTGCTTTGTCTCTCTAACGTTCTTGTATAACTGATTTTGACCATATTTTTGACTCAAATGTTTGATTGTCTGTAAATTGTTTGTGTTTTTTTAGAGCTTTTCTCCTCGGGTCTCCACTGGAAATGGGCCACAAGCTCAGCTGGACCAACCTGGTTAACAAGTGTCATTAATTAAATAAATAAATAAAATATAGCAACTTAATTGATGCCTCATTTCTTCTTATGCCAGATTTTTTCTTGTCTTTGTTTTACATTTAGCAAATTAGACAATTTCATGGTAAGTTTGGTTAAGAAAATTGTGCAACTGTGATGTGTCATTTTTGTTCTGTTCTTTGATTTTCTACCCTGGGAATTACTTATTTTTTGTAGTATTTGTCCAGAGAATGCAGCAACTTCAGCTTTGGGCACTTGGGCTTCATTTTGGTTGTACTCTGAAAGTTTTTTTTTTTTTCTGGTCACTAAGGATTAGTCAGTCAGTAGATAATTTTATACTAGTGTTTGTTCAGAAAATGTAGCAACTGTGTCAATGCCTTGTATTTTTTATGAAGTTTCTCACCATGTTTTTGTGCTTTTTAGGTAAGTCAGAAAGGATTGATGTCCATAAGTATTGTCAAGCATTTAAGTTTTATAACAGTCTATTCAAAAAATGTAGATTGATGTAAAACATATTGTATTAATTTAGATAAAGTAATTTAAATGTGTCCTGGCCTGATTTGAATAATTATATCTGTTTCCCCTTTACTGTCACCGTTGGCCAGAGTTGCTTTAATAAGTGTTCAGGAAAATGATTGTTCCTGCCAAAAAAAAAACACTTTAGAGTTAATTTGCCAGTGACTAATGTTTGTCAACCTTCTATACTTCCAGAGACTTATGCTTGTCAGCCTTTTATACTTCCCTTTTTACAATGGTTGTTCAATTAACTTTTGAAGTGAATTGCAGTTGGCCGGTAATACCTGTAGCAGACATTATATTGCTGTTCAGGCAGTGAATGTTTATGTAGAAGCTGTTTTTTCAGAGAAGTACAGTCGGTAGTACGTATCACAGACACAACATTCAAGTGTACAGGAAATGCATGCTGCTACCAGATGTCAGTTTCAAACATTCTTTATTCCAAAAATCTATGCTTCTAAAGACGGTAATTTTTGAAGTGAATGATGGTCAGTCGATGCTTATGCCAGGCAATAGTTTTGTAATTCTATTTGTTCAGAAAATGCAAGTTGATGCAAAATATGGTGACAGCTTTAGAAGTGGCATAACGGTTAGTCTGTAAACACTGTGCTACAGTTTAGCTGTGTACCTGTTCAGAATATGCACACTGGTGCAAAGGCTGCTAAAACTGTAAGTGAAAAATATTTTACTTAATATTTTTATAACTGAGAGCTGCATATTAAGAGGGGTGTAGAGAAAAAAATGCATAGTCAATAGCACGTAATATGGGGCAAGTGGTATTTTTCTACTTGTTTATGAAGATATGCAGTATTTGCATATGTACATAGATTTTTTTCCAAACTGATTGACTTGCAATGTATGGCATTATGTGGAAGCCTATGTGATGAAGACTGATATTTGCATTTAAGATGGTCTGTTTACGTGGCATAAGCATTATGTTTTATATTGGTACATACATCAATAAATAACCAGTCAGAAATTCTTGTGATTTATTCACCTGACTAATAAGTGTTCTGGCACTGTGTACTTAGGATGCAAACTTTTCCAAGGTACGAAAACATGTGAAAGTGTAGTGAATGACATAATTCTGCATCTGTGATATTGTACTCATTGTGATTATAGTAAAGAAAACATTTTACTCTGCTTGTTGTTTTTAATAGCATTTGCATTGAACATATTAATTGCAGCTTGACTTGAATTATCTTAACATGTCTTATCAGAGTGGTCTATTCTGTTCGAGTGCATTAACATGTAGCAGTAGCCACTAGCAGTAGACTTCAATTATTTTAGCATGACTTATCAGAGTTGTCTGCTCTGTTTGAGGACATTAACATGTAGCAGTTGCCACTAACAATACTCTAGTTGTATCAGACATATGATGTGTACACAAGTGAGTCGTTTGGGGGTAAGGGTAAGGATACATGCTGTGCATGTACAACTGACAGGAAAAATTACCATACTGCATTGGCCAGGCCAGTTTTTCTTTGAATTTTGTTCTAGTGTAGTATCACATGGGTGCACAGGAGATAGCAGTCATTTTGTAGGATAGTACGGCACACATGGCTATTTAGATATATGATAGCAACAATTTAACATATGCTTCTGAACATTCATTGTTTCACTTTCTTATCATAATTTGACACTAGGTGGGCATACAGAACATGATTTTTGTGGGGTAGCGAGTCTCACTCTATTATGATTTTATCATCTTCTAGCATTTGTCTTCCTGCTTTATTGCAAGGTATTGCTATCTGATAGTTTGAACACATATCCATTGATACCCCTTTCCTTCACTGAGAGTCAAAGGTAAGACTATCTCTTTTCTTACATCTGATTTTTGTTCATATTGTTGTAAAGAAAAAAAAAATAGATATGGAACATGCTATGAAGACTGGTAGAGAAGGGTGAAGGCTGCCAGCCTAGCCAGATAGAATTTTGCAGATAATTCTGTCACTTGTAAATATGAATGTAAACTACAGGCTTGTTGTCTTAAATGTAAAGAAATACTGTTACATGTGGAACTGGAAATAAATGTGACAACAGCGCACTCTACTGACCAAAGTAAAGCATGTGGTGACCCTTTGAAGTAGACAGTGGTGCCGAAAAGTCTAGATGAAGAAATTCTTTTTATTGTTTTAACCAAGAGTTAAATGGCTAGATTTAAACATGCAAATGTATTTTTATTGCTCTGTTCCTGACCAGCAGCAAGATAACAAAAGTGAGATATTAAGAATGTAAATGCAGTTAATCTGTAGCCTGGTAACTCCAAGAAAGTGAAAAAGAATGATGTAATGTTTATCAGAACTGTAATAGCAATTTAAACAGAGAATCAGAAGGCATTAAGCATTTTTGTCTTGATCATCCAACTCACAGCACTGCCTCTTGCTCACATGTAAGTTATCTTAGACTTGTGTTTTCTTTTAGAGATAGCTAGAACTAGAAAGTTTAGACTAAGTGTTTTTCTGTGATGTCAGAACTGTACTACTGAATTATTTTAAGTATTTCTGTGTGATCTCTGAACTCTTGACTAGCACTGACTGTGTAGTAGAAAGTATTGTCTTGTGGTTTTAATTATTTATTATTAAATATTTTAAAACCTTTTAACTGTGGCTGATTTGTGTAGAGATAATTTAAGCTCTTAAGAGTACTTGCATGCCCTTGCTAAAACTGTACAAGGCCACTCGAATAGCTTTTGCCCTGAGCTATACTACCAATTGGATATTAATATTGCACAGTAATAATTTGACACCCTTTTAAGGGCCTTTGAGTAGCTGATAATTATTAGCTGGGTGGTGGCAGGGTACTACCATATAGTCAGGATAAAAGGGGCACAGCTGGAGAACCTGTGCCAGCCTTCCCCAGAAGTGTTTGTGTGGTTTTATAAACTCTTTTCCCAAAGTGTGTGTGTGTGTGTGTGTGTGTGTGTGTGTGTGTGTGTGTGTGTGTGTGTGTGTGTGTGTGTGTCAGCTACTTGGGCAGGAACACGAAGCACTGGTTGGACAGAAAGGCTGCTGGAGATTTTAGCTTGCCCAGCTAGGCTGAGATCTGGACCCTATAGCTGTGCCAGTGGGGAGTCATATTGGGGACCTGGAGAGCAAGGGACCGGCCAGCCCTGGACTGACTGTGATCTGTGTGTGCTCTTAAGGAAAATTGCACTTTACTTTGTGTATTTGTTATCCTTTCCTCATACATGAGACACCCTCTCTGGTGTTAGTGGTCAGGATTGAGGCTACTTGATTGCTAGAACAGGGCACAGGTGTCACATATTAATTGGTGGCAGTGGTTGGAATATCTTCATATTAATTGTTTGGCAGTGGTGGGATATCCACATCACATATTAATTAGTTGGCAAATACAAATTGGCTTGTAGTGGGTAGAGTGAATCCTGTAGCTTGTGTGCAGTGAGCTTTGAAGGTGTTTTGTATTCTAAAACAGCCAATCAATGAATACTCAGAGTTCAGATCACAATTGTTTTATTTCTTTTGTTAGCTTAGTTAGTCAGCATGAGCAGGCAGCATGTCAGCAGAGGAGTATGGAAAGCTGACAAGGAGCCTGCTGGTGGAGATGTGCTAGGCTAGGGGACTGGTGCATGGAAACCTAAGGCAGACCTAATTGCAGCCTTGGTTACAGCTACATCAGAAAATGGCAACCAGGAGGACAGTCAGACTGGCAGTGGAGATATAATACCTGCGGAGAATGGATAGCTCAACCTTTCTGCAGTGGACTTAAAAATTCAGCTGGAGCTAAAGAGATTTGAATTGGAGGCCAGGCATTTGGAAATAGAAGCAGCTGAGAGACTTAGGATTCTATAGGCTGAGGAGAATGAGAAACTGTTATGTCTGCAAGCTGAGGAACACGAGAGGCTGAGGCAGTTTGAGTAGGAGATGCTGACTCTTCGCCAGAGTCATGGAGGTAATGGGGAAGGGAGTAAGTAGACCCCAGAAGCACAAAAGGTCAGTAAACTTCTTCTGCAGTTTAAAGAGGGGGGATAATTTTGATAGTTTCATTCATATGTTTGAGAGGGTATGTAAACAGTATGAAGTTGACCAAGGGCTCTGGGTATGGTTCCTGACACCTTTACTCCATGATAAAGCTGTTATTGTTTTATCTAAAATGTCTAATGTTGCATGTTTTGATTATACTGCTGTAAAAAATTGTCTGTTAGAACTGTTTAAGCTAACACCTGAAATGTATAGGAAAAAGTTTCATGAGCATAGGCGCAAGGCAGATGAAAGTGTGTGTGAATATGTTGCTGAATTGAGCACTTGTTTCCATAGGTGGGTGAGTGGATGTCAGATCACCACTTTTGAAAGGCTGGCAGACCATTTGGTGAGGGAACAAGCCCTTAACACTTTGCCTGAGGACACGAGGATCTGGTTAGCTGATAGACAATGTGCTACTTTAGATGGGTTGGGGAAGAAGGGAGACCAATACCTGGCAAGTATGGCAGCCCCACACAGGAAGGGGACACCCAGTACTGCTCATTGGTCTAAAGGAACACATGGTGGGCAGCACAGATGCCCCAACAGAATCTGCCAGTAGCAGGGGTGGCCACTAGTCCAGGTACAGGTCCAGGAGCTAGGGTTAAATGTTTTGAATGCAACCAGTGGGGTCATGTGGCATACAGGTGTCCATGGAGGCAAGTTGGGGAACCAAAGGTGAGGGAGCCAGTAAGTGGGAAAGACAAAATGCCAATAGTAGGTTGTCTTGAGACAACAGGGGTACTAAATTACCATCCTGCAGATGTCCTGATAGGGAAGGATTTGGATGAGGCAGTACCACGTGCTTATGCAGTTACACGCAGTCAGGCTAGGAGACAAGCATGTGGGTCTAGTAGCCTGGGGGAAACCCAGGCAGACTGCATACTTGCAGCCAGGACTGCTGAGGTGGTTACTTCAGGGAGGGAGCTACCCTGTAGCAGTGAGACTGAAGGTGAGCCACAGCTGCTTATGGGTACTGATGGTCCCTTGGACAGAGTGACTGCAAAGGTAGAGGTGAGCAGTAGTACCCAGGCTGACAGTGAGTCACCACTCTCAGAGGATGCCAGACTTCCTGTGGAAGGGGAGCTGGAAAGGGTTACAAGGAGAGAGTTGAGACAGGCTCAGCTCTCAGACCCTACATTGCAAGGCCTGAGGCAGGTAGGTAAGGAGGCACCTTATTCTCAAGGAAAGGGGGAATCTGTATACTGGGAAAAAGGTTTACTATACAGAGAGTGGACCCCTGAGGGAGGGCTAGAAGGTGAGAGAGTACAGCAGTTGGTAGTGCCTAGAGCCTACCTTCTGGCACTTCTAGCCATAGCCTATGATATTCCCTTTGCAGGTCATATGGGCATAAAATGTACAAAGAGGCATATTATGCAGAACTTCTATTGGCCTGGAATTTCCAGAGATGTAACAGGGTACTGCAGGATATGTGAGCAGTGCCAAAAGGTAGGCAAGGCAGGAGACAAAGTGAGAGCTCCTTTGATGCCTTTGCCTGTGATTGAGGAGCCATTTCAGAGGGTAGCTATGGATATTGTGGGTCCTCTGAGTACCCCAAGTTCCACAGGGAAAAAGTATATGCTAGTGGTAGTGGATTATGCTACACGATACCCTGAGGCAATGGCTTTGTCCTCCATTGAGGCAGAGAAGGTGGAAAATACTTTGTTAGAGATTTTCAGCAGGGTAGGTTTCCCAAACGAAATACTTACTGACAGAGGTGCCAAGTTTATGTCAGACCTGCTGGCTTGTCTGTGGAAGTCCTGCGGGGTGAAACACATGAAGACCTCCCCCTACCATACCCAGACTAATGGTCTTGTTGAGAGGTTAAACTCTACAATCAAGTCCATGCTGCGAGCATTTGCAGATCAGTTTAAGAGGGAGTGGGACAAATATTTGCCCCATCTGATGTTTGCTTACAGAGAGGTTCCCCAGAAATCCAAAGGTTTTTCACCCTTTGAGTTGCTGTATGGGCATAGGATGAGGGGACCTCTAGATTTAATTTGAGATGAGTGGGAAGGTGAGTGCGAGTCTCACAAGGGGTCTGTTGTGGAATACGTCCTAAACCTCAGGACGAGGATCAGGGAGCTCATGGGCTTGGCCCAGGAGAACCTGGCAGAAGCCCAACAACAGAAAAAGGTGTGATATGACAGGAATGCTCGAGCTAGAGAGTATGCTGTGGGGCAACATATAATGGTTCTCATTCCTGTCAGATACAACAAGCTGCAAGCAGCTTGGGAGGGACCCTACAAGATGGTAAGAAAGGTAAGTGATGTTAATTACATGGTGGAACTGCTAGGCAGATGGCAGGGGCACAAACTGTACCATGTTTACATGATGAAACCTTACCATGATAGGGAGACCCTTCTGCTGAAAATTTGCAGTGGATTGCAGGAAGAGTCTGAGGGAGAACAGGGGACTGATCTCCTCATTGAGGCTCGGGCTGACACCTCGGTGGAAGGGGTAGCAATGTCCCAGCAGCTATCTCCTACCGAGGTTCGAGAAATTCAAGCAGTGTTGCAGGAAATTGGGGACATATTCACTGGGAAACCAGGATACACCCACCTGGTGCAGCACTAGGTGGATACAGGATCCCAAAGGCCTATTAGGCAGGCCCCTTATAGAGTTCTTGAGAGAGTCAAACAGACTCTGAGGGAGGAGGTACAGGAGATGTTGGAACTAGGGGTGATTCAAGAGTCCAACAGTACCTGGGCCTCTCCAGTGGTGCTGATGCCAAAGAAGGATGGCAGCACCAGGTTCTGTGTGGACTACAGGAACTTAAATAGTCACACAGAGTCGGACGCTTACCCCATGCCTAGGACAGATGAGACCCTAGAGCAGCTGGGTGGGGCTAAATATCTTACAACCATTGATCTTACCAAGGGTTACTGGCAGATGCCCTTGACTCCCATTGCTAGAGAGAAGTCAGCCTTTGTGACTCCTGTTGGCTTGTATGAGTTCACAAAAATGCCCTTTGAGATGAAGAATGCCCCAGCAACTTTCCAGAGGCTGGTAGATCATATCCTAGCACGAGCACGAGGGTTTGCCCTTGCTTACCTAGATGATATTGCCATCTACAGCCATTCCTGATCAGAGCACCTTCAGCATGTCAGGGAGGTGCTGGGCAGACTACAGAGGGCAGGGTTGACCATTAAGTTGAGCAAATGTCAGGTGGGTATGGCGGAGGTCTTTTACCCAGGATATAGAGTTGGGAGTGGTAAGATAATGCCAGAACCTGCCAAAGTGGAAGCCATTCAGGCATGGCCTGCACCTGTTACTAAATAGCAGGTGAGGGCATTTTTAGGGACAGCAGGGTACTACAGAAAGTTCGTCCACAGTTATAGTACCAAAGCTGCTCCAATCACAGACCTGACTAGGAAGAACAGGCCAGATAAGTTAGTGTGGACCCTAGCATGGGAGCAGGCATTCCAGAAGCTTAAAGAAGCTTTGGAAGGACCCCCTGTGTTAGCTAGACAAGATTACAGAAAATAATTATTTGTGCAGGTAGATGCTTCGAACCATGGGGTGGGGGCTGTACTTAGCCAGATTTCTTCAAAGGGAGAAGAGCAGCAAGTAGTTTATCTCAGTCATAGGCTCCAACCCAGGGAGGAATGCTATGCAGCTGCAGAAAAGGAATGTCTACCCATAGTGTGGGCATTGCAGAAATTTCAGCCGTATCTGTATGGAAGGAAATTCACTGTTATGACAGATCACAACCCCCTAATATAATTAAACAGATGGAGCCTGGGGTTGCAAGTATATGATATGTCAGTGCAGCACCACATTGGGAGCAGCAATGCCAATGCAGATGGGCCCTCAAGACAGGGAATGGGGTAGGTATACTCAGATAGACCTAACCCTCTCAAGCAGCATTTCTCAAGGGTCACTTGAAAAACTAGCTTGAGTTCTTCAGGGGGGAGCAATGTGAAGACTGTTAGAGAAGGGTGAAAGCTGCCAGCCTAGCCAGATACAAATTTGCAGATAATTTTGTCACTTGTAAATATGAATGTAAACTACAGGCTTATTGTTTTAAATGTAAAGAAATACTGTTACATGAGGAACTAGAAATAAATGTGACAACAGTGCACTCTATTGACCAAAGTAACGCATGTGGTGACCCTTTGAAGTATACAGTGCTGCCAAAAAGTCTAGATGAAGAAATTCTTTCTATTGTTTTAACCAAGATTTAAATGGCTAGATTTAAGCATGCAAATGTATTTTTATTGCTCTGTTCCTGACTAGCTGCAAGGTAACAAAAGGGAGATGTTAAGTATGTAAATGCAGTTGTGTAGTCTGGGAACTCCAGGTAAGTGAAAAAGAATGATGTAATGTTTACCAGAACTGCAATATCAATTTAAACAGAGAGGATCAGAAGGCATTAAGCATTTTTGTCTTGATCATCCAACTCACAGCACTGCCTCTTGCTCACGTGTAAGTTATCTTAGATTTGTGTTTTCTTTTAGAGATAGCTAGAACTAGAAAGTTTAGACTAGTGTTTTTCTGTGATGTCAGAACTGTACTACTGGATTATTTTAAGTATTTCTGTGTGATCTCTGAACTCTTGACTAGCACTGACTGTGTAGTAGAAAGTATTGACTTGTGGTTTTAATTATTTATTATTAAATATTTTAAAACCTTTTAACTGTGGCTGATTTGTGTAGAGATAATTTCAGCTCTTAAGAGTACTTGCATGCCTTTGGCAAATCTGTACAAGGCCACTCTAATAGCTTTAGACCTGGGCTATACTACTAATTGGATATTAATATTGCACCATAATAATTGGCCACCCTTTTAAGGGCCTTTGAGTAGCTGATAATTATTAGCTGGGTGGTGGCAGGGTACTACTGTATAGTCTGGGTGAAAGGGGCACAGCTGGAGAACATGTGACAGCCTTCCCCAAAGTGTCTGTGTGGTTGTATAAACTCTTATCTCAAAGTGTGTGCGTGTCAGCTACTTGGGCAGGGACACAAAGCACTGGCTGGACAGAGAGAGTGCTGGAGATTTTAGCTTGCCCAGCTAGGCTGAGATCTGGACCCTATAGCTGTGCCAGAGGGGAGTCTTATTGGGGACCTGGAGAGCAAGGGAGCGACCAGCCCCAGACTGACTGTGATCTCTGTGTGCTCTTAAGGGAAATTGCACTGTACTGTGTGTATTTGTCATTGTTTCCTCATATATCAGACACCCTATCTGGTGCTAGTGGTCAGGACTGAGGCTCCTTGATTGCTGGCCCAGGCACGGGTGTCACACATGCACTGATATATTTGCGGTTTGGTGGATAGGGTGTGAGGGAGGTCTTGAATCTGCAAGTCTGTGTTGTATGAAATGTCTATTACACTAATTTTTCAGTATGTTGATGTAAGAGCTAATTCCTGGATGTTTTACGAAACACTTACCATAATGTTTACCTTTTAAGCCCATGTGTAAGAAATGTTATGTCTCTGGTACATACTGTCTGTGTTATATTCATTTTGCAATAGTTTTATCTCCAATGTGTTATGAAATATTGCTATAACATTTACTTTTACACTGATGTGCAACTGCAGCATTCATGGTGTCATACATATCTATTTAGAAAGATTTCTGTCATAGTTTCATAGCCATCTCTGAACTGTCACCATTGACTCACCTGTTACATTTATGTTTCTTTAAAGGAAAGGAAGACTTGTGGATAAATCATATTGCAACAGCATAATCATAGTACAACAGTTTAGCATACATCATAGTAGGAGAAGGTGGCTATATCATAGTACAACAGGGAAGGTGAGTAAATCATAGTACAACATTTTACCACAACAACAGTATAGCACAAGCCACAGTAGGAGACGGTGGTTAAATCATAGTACAACAGAATAGCACAAGCCACAGTAAGAAAAGGTGTCTTAATTCTAGTACAAAAGTATAACACAAGCCACAGTATGAGAAGGTAGCTAAATCATAGAACAACAGTTTAGCACAAGCCACATAAGGAGAAGGTGTTTAAATCATAGAGCAACAGGATAGCACAAGCCACAGTAGGATAATGTGGCTAAATCATAGTACAACAGTATAGCATAAGCCACAGTAGGAGAAAGTGGCTAAATCAGTTTAGGACAAGTGACAGTAGGAAAAGGTGGCTATATCATAGTGCAACAGTATAACACAAGTCATAGTAGTAGAAGGTGGCCAAATCATAGCACAACAGTATAGCACAACCCATGGTAGGAGAAGGTGGCTAAATCATAGTACAAAAGTATAGTATAAGCCAAAGTAGGGAAGGTGACTAAATAATATTCCAACTGTTTAGCAAAAGCCACAGTAGGAAAAGGTGGCAAAATCATAGTGCAACAGTATAACACAAGTCACAGTATTAGAAGGTGGCTAAATCATAGTACAACAGTAGAGCACAAGCCACAGTAGGAGAAGGTGGATAAATCATCGTAAAAAGAATAGCACAAGCCACAATAGGAGAAGGTGGCCTAATTTTTGGACAATACTATAGCACAAGCTACCGTATAAGAAGGTAACTAAATCATAGTAAAACGTTTAGCACAAGCCACAGTAGGATAAGGTGTCTAAATCTTAGACAAACAGGACAGCACAAGCCACAGTGGGAGGAAGTGACTAAATCATATTACAACAGTTTAGCACAAGTGACAGTAGGAGACGGTGGCTAAATCATAGAACAACAGTTTAGCACAAGCCACATTAGGAGAAGGTGTTTTAATCATAGAGTAACAGGATAGCACAAGGAAGTGACTAAATAGTAGTGCAACAGTATAACAAAAGGCACAGTAGTAGAAGGTGGCTAAATCATAGCACAACAGTATAGCACAACCCACAGTAGGAGAAGGTGGCTAAATCATAGTACAAATGTATAGCACAAGCCACAGTAGGAGAAGGTGGATAAATCATAGTACAACAGTACAGCACAAGCTATATTAGGGAAGGTGACTAAATCATAGTACAACAGTTTAGCATATGCCACAGAAGGAGAAGGTGGTTTAATTCAAGTACAGCAGTATAGCACAAGGCAAAGTATAAGAAGGTAGCTAAATCACAGTACAAGAGTTTAGCACAAGCCACAGTAGGAGAAGGTGTCTAAATCTTAGAACAACAGGACAGCACAAGCCATAGTAGGAGAAGGTGTCAAAATCATAGTACAACAGTATAGCACAAGACACAGTAGGGAAGGTTACAAAATCATAGTACATCTGTTTAGCACACGTCATAGTAGGAGAAGGTGGCTATATCACAGTGCAACAGTATAGCACCAGCCCCAATAGGAGAAGGAGGCTAAATCATAGTGCAACAGTATAGCACAACCAAAGTAGGAGAAGGTGGCTAAATCATAGTACAACAGTATAGCACATGCCACAGTGGGAAAGGTGACTAAATATTAGTCCAACAGTTTAGCACACGCCACAGTAGGAGAAGGTGGCTAAATCATAGTACAAAAGTATAGCACAAGCCACAATAGTGGAAGGTAGCTAAATCATCATACAACAGAATAGCACAAGCCACAGAAGGAGAAGGTGGCTTAATTCTAGTAAAACAGTTTAGCACTAGCCACAGTAGGAGAAGTTGTCTAAATTGCAGAATAAAAGGATGGCACAAGCCACAGTAGCAGAAGGAGGCTAAATCATAGTACAACAGTATAACATAAGCCACAGTAGGAGGAGGTGACTAAATCATAGAACAACAGTTTAGCACAATTCACAGTAGAAGAAGGAAGCTATATCATAGTACAACAGTATAGCATAAGTCACAGTAGGAGAAGGTGGCTAAAACATAGTTTAACAGTATAGCATAAGCCACAGTAGGAGAAAGTGGCTAAATTGTATTACAACAGTATAGCACAAACCACAGTAGGAGAAGGTGGCTAAATCATATTACAACAGAATAGCACAAGCCACAATAGGAAACGGTGGTTTAATTCTAGTACAACATATAGCACAAACTACAGTATAAGAAGTAGCTAAATCATAGTACAAGAATTTAGCACAAGCCACAGTAGAAGAAGGTGTCCAAATCTTAGAAAATCATGACAGCACAAGCCACAGCAGGATAAGGTGAATAAATCATGGTAAAACAGTATAGCACAAGCCTTAGTAGGGAAGGTGACTAAATCATAGTACAACCGTTCAGCACAAGCCACAGTAGGCGAAGGTGGCTTAATTATAGTACAACAGTATAGCACAAGGCACAGTATAAGCATGTAGCTAAATCATAGTACAAGAGTTTAGCACAAGCCACACTTGGAGAAGGTGTCTAAATATTAGAACAACAGGACAGCACAAGCCACAGTAGGTGGCTAAATCATAGTAAAACAGTATAGCACAAGCCATAGTAAGGAAGGTTAGTAAATCATAGTACAACAGTTTAGCACAAGCCACAGTATTAGAAGGTAGCTAAATCATAGTACAACATCATAGCAAAAGCCACAGTAGGGAAGGAGACCAAATCATAGTACAACAGTATAGCACAAGCCACAGTAGGGAAAGTGACTAAATCATAGAACACCAGTTTAGCACACATCACAGTAGGATAAGGTGGCTATATCACAATACAACAGTACAGTACAAGCCCCAGTAGGAGAAGGTGGCAAAATCAAAGTACAACAGTATAGCATAAGCCACAGTAGGAAGAGGTGACTAAATCATACTACAACAGTTTAGCACAAGTCACAGTAGGAGAAGGTGGCCATATCATAGAACAACAGTATAGCACAAGCCACAGTAGGAGATGTTGGCTAAACTATAGTACAACAGAATAGCACAAGCCACAGGAGGGGAAGGTGGCTTAATTCTAGTACAAAAGTATAACACAAACCACAGTATGAGAAGGTAGCTAAATCATACAACAGTTTAGCACAAGTCACATTAGGAGAAGGTGTCTAAATCATAGTACAACTGTTTAGCACAAGCCACAGTAGGAGGAGGTGACTAAATCATACTACAACAGTTTAGCATAAGTCACATTAAGAGAAGGTGGCCATATCATAGTACAACAGTATAGCACAAGCCACATTATAAGAAGGCAGCTAAATCATAGTACAACAGTTTAGCAAAAGCCACAGTAGGAGAAAGTGTGTAAATTGTAGAAAAAACAGGATAGCACAAGCCGCAGTACTAAAAGGTGGCTAAATCATACTACAACAGAAAAGCACAAACCGCAGAAGTAGAAGGTGGCTAAATCATAGTACAACAGTATAGCACAAGCCATAGTAGGAGAAGGTGGCAAAATCATAGTACTACAGCATAGCACAAGCCACAGTAGGAGAACGTGGCTAAATCATAGTACAACAGAATAGCACAAGCGACAGTACAAAAGGTGGATAAATTCTAGTACAACAGTATAATACAAGTTACAGTATAAGAAGGTAGCTAAATCATAGTACAACAGTTTAGCACAGGCCACAGTAAGAGAAGGTGTCTAAATCTTAGAACAACAGGACAACACAAGCCACAGTAGGAGAAGGTTGCTAAATAATAGTACAACAGTATAGCACATGCGACAGTAGGGAAGGTGACAAAATCATAGTGCAACAGTGCAGCACAAGCCACAGTAGGAGAAGAGGTGGCAAAACAAGCCCCAGGAGGAGAAGGTGGCTAAATCATAGTACAACATTATAGCACAAGCTTCAGTAGGAAAAGGTGGATAAATCATAGTACAATAGTGTAGCACAACCCACAGTTGGAGAAGGTGGCTTAATCATTGTACAAAAGTATAGCACAAGCCACAGTAGGAGAAATTGGATAAATCATCGTACAACAGAATAGCACAAGCCACAATAGGAGAAGGTGGCTTAATTCTAGTGCAACATTATAGCACAAGCCACAGTAGGAGAAGGTGACTAAATCTTACAAAAACAGGACAGCACAAGCCACAGTGGGAGAAGGTGGCTAAATTATAGTACAACAGTTTAGCACAAGCCACAGTAGGCGAAGGTGGTATAATTCTAGTACCAAAGTATAGCACAAGGCACAGTATAAGAAGGTAGATAAATCATAGTACAAGAGTTTAGCACAAGTCACAGTAGGAGAAGGTGTCTAAATCTTAAAACAAGAGGACAGCACAAGCCACAGTATGAGAAGGTGGCTAAATTATAGTACAACAGTATAGTACAAGCCACAGTAGGGAAGGTGACAAAATCATAGTATAACCATTTAGTACATGTCATAATAGGAGAAGGTTGCTATATCATAGTACAACAGTATAGCACAAGCCCCAGTAGGAGAAGGTGGCTAAATCATAGTACAACAGTATAGCACAACCCACATTAGGAGAGGGTGGCTAAGTCATAGAACAATATACCACAAGCCACAGTAGGGAAGGTGACTACATAATAGTCCAACAGTTTAGCACAAGCCACAGTATGGAAGGTGATTAAATCATAGAACAACAGAGTAGAACAAGTCACAGTAGCAGAATGTGGTTTAATTCTAGTGCAACTGTATAACACAAGACACAGTATAAGAAGGTAGCTAAATCTTAGTACAACAGTTTAGCACAAGCCACAGTAGGAGAAGGTGTCTAAATCATAGAGCAACAGGTAGCACAAGTCACAGTAAGAGAAGGTGGCTATATCATAGTACAACAGTATAGCACAAGTCACGGTAGTAGAAGGTGGCTAAATCATAGTACAACAGAATAGCACAACCCAAAGTAGGAGAAGGTGTGTAAATTTTTGTACAACAGTATAGCACAAGACACAGTAGAGAAGGTGACTAAATAATAGTACAACAGCTTATCACACGCTACAGTAGGAGAAGGTGGCTAAATCATAGTACAACAGAATAGCACAAGCCACAATAGGAGAAGGTGGCTTAATTCAAGAACAATAGTATAGCACAAGCCAGAGTATAAGAAGGTAACTGAATCATAGTAAAACAGTTTAGCACAGGCCACAGTAGGAGACGGTGTCTAAATCTTAAAAAAAAAAAAAGACAGCACAATTTCACAGCAGGAGAAGGTGGCTAAATCATAGTACAACAGTATAGCACAGACCAAAGTAGGGAAGTTGAGTAAATTATAGTAAAACAGTTTAACACAAGCCACAGTAGGAGAAGGTGGCTTAATTCTAGTACAACAGTATAGCATAAGGCACAGTACAATAAGGTAGCTAAATCATAGTACAAGCATTTAGCACAAGCCACAGTACGAGAAGGTGTCTAAATCTTAGAACAACAGGACAGCACAAGCCATAGTAGGAGAAGGTGGCTAAATCATAGTACAACAGTATAGCACAAGCCACAGTAGGAGAAGGTGGTCAAATAATAGAACACCACAAGCCACAGTAAGAAAGGTGACTAAATCATAGTACAACAGAATAACACAAGCCACTGTTAGAGAAGGTGGCTAAATCATAGTACAACAGAATAGCACAATCCACAATGGGAGAAGGTGGCTTAATTCTAGTACAACAGTTTAGCATAAGCCACAGTAGGAGAAGGTGGCTTAATTCTAGTACAACAGTATAGCATAAGGCACAGTACAAGAAGGTAGCTAAATCATAGTACAAGCATTTAGCACAAGCCACAGTATGAGAAGGTGTCTAAATCTTAGAACAACAGGACAGCACAAGCCATAGTAGGAGAAGGTGGCTAAATCATAGTACAACAGTATAGCAAAAGCCACAGTAGGAGAAGGTGGTCAAATAACAGAACACCACAAGCCACAGTAAGAAAGGTGACTAAATCATAGTACAACAGAATAACACAAGCCACTGTTAGAGAAGGTGGCTAAACCATAGTACAAGAGAATAGCACATGCCACAATAGGAGAAGGTGGCTTAATTCTAGTACAACAGTTTAGCATAAGCCACAGTAGGAGAAGGTGGCTAAATCATAGTACAACAGTACAGCTCAAGCCACAGTACGAGAAGGTGGCGAAATCATACTACAACAGTTTAGCATACATCATAGTAGGAGAAGGTGGCTATATCAAAGTACAACAGTATAGCACAAGCCCAAGTAAGAGAAGGTGGCTAAATCATGGCACAACAGTATAGCACAAGACACAGTAGGAGAAGGTGGCTAAATCATAGTGCAACTGTATAGCACAAGCCATAGTAGGGAAGGTGAGTAAATCATAGTACAACAGTTTAGCACAACCCACAGTAGGTGAAGGTGGCTAAATCATAGACCGACAGTACAGCACAAGCCACAGTAGGAGACAGTGGCCAAATAATAGTACAACAGAATAGCACAAGCCACATTAAGAGAAAGTGGCTTAATTCTAGTACAAAAGTATAACACAAGCCACAGTATGAGAAGGTAGCTAAATCATAGAACAACAGTTTAGCACAAACCACATTAGGAGAAGGTGTTTAAATCATAGAGAAACAGGATAGCACAAGCCACAGTAGGAGAACGTGGCTAAATCATAGTACAACAGAATAGCACAAGCCGCAGTAGGAGAAGGTGTCTTTATTCTAGTACAACAGTATAGCACAAGCCATAGTAGGGAAGGTGAGTAAATCATAGTAAAACAGTTTAGCACATGCCACAGTAGGAGAAGGCGACTTAAGTCTAGTACAACAGTATAGAACTAGACATAGTACAAGAAGGTAGCTAAATCATAATACAAGAGTTTAGCACAAGCCACAGTAGGAGAAGGTGTCTAAATCTTAGAACAACAGGCCACACAAGCCACAGTAGGAGAAGGTGGCTAAATCATAGTACAACAGTATAGCACTAGCATTAGTAGGAGAGGTGACTAAATCATAGTACAACAGTTTAGCAGAAGCCACAGTAGGAGAAAGTGGCTTAATTCTAGTACAGCAGTACATAAGAATCCACAGTATAAGAAGGTTGCTAAATCATAGTACCACCATACAGCAAAAGCCACAGTAGGGAAGGTGAGTAAATCATAGTACAACAGTTTAGAACACATCACAGTAGGAGAAGGTGGCTATATCACAGTATAACAGTATAGCACAAGCCCCAGTAGGAGAAGGTGGCTAAATAATAGTGAAACTTTATAGTACGAGCCACAGTAGGGAAGGTGAATAAATCATAGTACAACTGTTTAGCACAAGCCACAGAAGGAGAAGGTGGCTAAATCATAGTACAACAGCATAGCACAAGCCACAGTAGGAGAAGCTGGCTAAATAATAGTACAACAGAATATCACAAGTCACAGTATGAGAAGGTGGCTTAATTCTAGTACAACAGTATAGCACAAGCCACAGTATAAGAAGGTACCTACATCATAGTACAACACTTTAGCACAAGCCACAGAAGGAGAAGGTGTTTAAATCTTAGAACAACAGGACAGCACATGCCATAGTAGGAGAAGGTGGTTAAATCATAGTAGAACAGTATAGCACAGCACAAGCCATAGTAGGGAAGGTGACTAAATCATAGTACAATAGTTTAGCACAAGCTACAGTAGAAGAAGGTGACTTCATTCTAGTAAAACAGTATAGCACAAGCCACAGACTAAGAAGGTAGCTAAAATCATAGTACAACAGTATAGCACAAGCCACAGTAGGGAATGTGACTAAATCATAGTACAACAGTTTAGCATACATCATAGTAGGAGAAGGTGGCTATATCAAAGTACAACAGTATAGCAAAAGCCCAAGTAAGAGAAGGTGGCTAAATCATGGCACAACAATATAGCACAAGACACAGTAGGAGAAGGTGGCTAAATCATAGTTCAACTGTATAGCACAAGCCATAGTAGGGAAGGTGACTAAACCATAGTACAACAGTTTAGCACAACCCACAGTAGGTGAAGGTGGCTAAATCATAGACCGACAGTACTGCACAACCCACAGTAGGAGTCGGTGGCTAAATAATAGTACAACAGAATAGCACAAGCCACATTAAGAGAAAGTGGCTTAATTCTAGTACAAAAGTATAACACAAGCCACAGTATGAGAAGGTAGCTAAATCATAGAACAACAGTTTAGCACAAACCATATTAGGAGAAGGTGTTTAAATCATAGAGCAACAGGATAGCACAAGCCACAGTAGAAGAATGTGGCTAAATCATAGTACAAAAGTATAGCATAAGCCACAGTAGGAGGAAGTGACTAAATCATAGTACTACAGCATAGCACAAGCCACAGTAGGGAAGGTGACTAAATAATAGTCCAACAGTTTAGCACAAGCCACAGTAGGAGAAGGTGGCTAAATCATAGCACAACCGTATAGCATATGCCACAGTAGGAGAAGGTGGCTAAATCATCATACAACATAATAGCACAAGCCACAGAAGGAGAAGGTGGCTTAATTCTAGTACAACAGTATAGCACAAGCCACAGATTAAGAAGGTAGCTAAATCATAGTACAACAATTTAGCACAGGCCACAGTAAGAGAAGGTGTCTAAATCTTAGAACAACAGGGCAACACAAGCCACAGTAGGAGAAGGTGGCTAAATAATAGTACAACAGTATAGCACACGCCACAGTAGGGAAGGTGACAAAATCATTGTGCAACAGTACAGCACAAGCCACAGTAGGAGAAGAGGTGGCAAAACAAGCCCCAGTAGGAGAAGGTGGCTAAATCATAGTACAATATTATAGAACAAGCTCCAGTAGGAAAAGGTGGATAAATCATAGTACAACAGTGTAGCACAAGCCACAGTAGGCAAAGGTGGTATAACTCTAGTACAAAAGTATAGCACAAGGCACAGTATAAGAAGGTAGATAAATTATAGTACAAGAGTTTAGCACATGTCACAGTAGGAGAAGGTGGCTAAATCATAGTACAACAGTATAGTAAAAGCCACAGTAGGGAAGGTGACAAAATCATAGTATAACCATTTAGCACATGTCATAGTAGGAGAAGGTTGCCATATCATAGTACAACAGTATAGCACAACCCACAGTAGGAGAAGGTGGCTAAGTCATAGAACAACAGTATACCACAAGCCGCAGTAGGGAAGGTGACTAAATAGTAGTCCAACAGTTTAGCACAAGCCACAGTACAGAAGGTGATTAAATCATAGTACAACAGAGTAGAACAAGCCACAGTAGGAGAATGTGGCTTAATTCTAGTACAACTGTATAAAAAAAGACACAATATGAGAAAGTAGCTAAATCTTAGTACAACAGTTTAGCACAAGCCACAGTAGGAGAAGGTGTCTGAATCATAGAGCAACAGGTAGCACAAGCCACAGGAAGAGAAAGTGGCTAAATCATAGTACAACAGTAGAACATAAGCCACAGTAGGAGGAGGTGACTAAATCATAGTACAACAGGTTGGCACAAGTCACAGTAAGAGAAGGTGGCTATATCATAGTACAACAGTATAGCACAAGTCACAGTAGTAGAAGGTGGCTAAATCATAGTACAACAGAATAGCACAACCCAAAGTAGGAGAAGGTGTCTAAATATTAGTACAACAGTATAGCACAAGCCACTGTAGGGAAGGTGACTAAATAATAGTCCAACAGTTTATCACACGCTACAGTAGGAGAAGGTGGCTAAATCATAGTATAACAGTTTAGCACAAGCCACAGTAGGAGATGGTGTCTAAATCTTAAAAAAAAAACATGACAGCACAATTTCACAGCAGGAGAAGGTGGCTAAATCATAGTACAACAGTATAGCACAGGCCATAGTAGGGAAGTTGAGTAAATCATAGTAAAACAGTTTAGCACAAGCCACAATAGGAGAAGGTGGCTAAATTCTAGTCCACAGTATAGCACAAGGCACAGTACAAGAAGGTAGCTAAATCATAGTACAAGCATTTAGCACAAGCCACAGTATGAGAAGATGTCTAAATCTTAGAACAACAGGACATCACAAGCCATAGTAGGAGAAGGTGGCTAAATCATAGTACAGTAGTATAGCACAAGCCACAGTAGGAGAAGGTGGCTAAACCATAGTACAACAGTATAGCACAAGCCACAGTAAGAGAAGGTGGCTAAATCATAGTACAACAGAATAGCACAAGCCACAATAGGAGAAGGTGGCTTGATTCTAGTACAACAGTTTAGCACAAGCCACAGTAGGAGAAGGTGGCTAAATCATAGTACAACAGTACAGCTCAAGCCACAGTATGAGAAGGTGGTGAAATCATAGTACAACAGCTTAGTATACATCATAGTAGGAGAAGGTGGCTATATCAAAGTACAACAGTATAGCACAAGCCCAAGTAGGGGAATGTGGCTAAATCATGGTACAATAGTATAGCACAAGCCACAGTAGGAGAAGGTGGCTAAATCATAGTGCAACTGTATAGCACAAGCCATAGTAGGGAAGATGAGTAAATTATAGTACAACAGTTTAGCACAACCCACAGTAGGTGAAGGTGCCTAAATCATAGACCAACAGTACAGCACAGGCCACATTAGGAGATGGTGGCCAAATAATAGTACAACAGAATAGCACAAGCCACATTAAGAGAAAGTGGCTTAATTCTAGTACAAAAGTATAACACAAGCCACAGTATGAGAAGGTAGCTAAATCATAGAACAACAGTTTAGCACAAACCACATTAGGAGAAGGTGTTTAAATCATAGAGCAACAGGATAGCACAAGCCACAGTAGGAGAATGTGGCTAAATCATAGTACAAAAGTATAGCATAAGCCACAGTAGGAGGAAGTGACTAAATCATAGTACAACAATTTAGCACAAGTGACAGTAGGAGAAGGTGGCTATGTCATAGTACAACAGTATAACACAAGTCACAGTAGTAGAAGGTGGCTAAATCATAGCACAACAGTATAGCACAATCCACAGTAGGAGAAGGTGGATAAATCATAGTACAACAGTATAGTACAACCCATAGTAGGGAAGATGACTAAATAATAATCCAACTGTTTAGCAAAAGCCACAGTAGGAGAAGGTGGCTAAATCATAGCACAACAGTATAGCACACGCCACAGTAGGAGAATGTGGCTAAATCATTGTAAAAAGAATAGCACAAGCCACAATAGGAGAAAGCGGCCTAATTCTTATACAACAGTATAGCACAAGCCACAGTAAAAGAAGGTAGCTAAATCATAGTAAAACAGTTTAGCACAAGCCACAGTAGGAGAAAGTGTCTAAATCTTAGAAAAACAGGACAGCACAAGCCACAGCAGGAGAAGGTGGATAAATTATAGTACAACAATACAGCACAAGCTATATTAGGGAAGGTGACTAATTCATAGTACAACAGTTTAGCACAAGCCACAGTAGGAGTAGGTGGCTTAATTGAAGTACAGAAGTATAGCACATGGCACAGTATTTAAAGGTAGATAAATCATAGTACAAGAGTTTAGCACAAACCACAGTAGAAGGTGTCTAAACATTTGAATGACAGGACAGCACAAGCCACAGTAGGAGGAGGTGGCTAAATCATAGTACAACAGTATAGCACAAGCCACAGTAGGAGAAGGTGGCTTAATTCTAGTACAACAGTATAGCACAGGCCACAGTATAAGAAGGTAGCTAAATCACAGTACACCAATATAGCAAAAGCCACAGTAGGGAAGCTGACCAAATCATAGTACAACAGTATAGCATAAACCACAGTAAGGAAGGTGTCTAAATCATAGTACAACAGTTTAGCATGCATCACAGAAAGAGAATGTGGCTATATCACAGTACAACACTATAGCACAAACCCCAGTAGGAGAAGGTGGCTAAATCATAGTACAGCAGCATAGCACAAGCCAGAGTAGGAGAAGGTGGCTAAATCATAGTACAACAGTATAGCACAAGCCACAGTAGGAGAAAGTGTCTAAATCATAGAACAACAGTATAGCATTAGCCACAGTAGGAGGAGGTGACTAAATCATACTACAACAGTTTATCACAAGTCACTGAAAGAGAAGGTGGCCATATCATAGTACAACAGTATAGCACAAGGCACAGTAGAAGGAGGTGGTTTAATTCTAGTACAACAGTATAATACAAGCCACAGTATGAGAATGTAGCTAAATCACAGAACTACAGTTTAGCACAAGCCACATTAGGAGAAGGTGTCTAAATCATAATACAACAGTTTAGCACAAGCCACAGTAGGAGGACATGTCTAAATCATACTACAACAGTTTAGCACAAGACACAGTAGGAGAATATGGCCATATCATAGTACAACAGCATAGCACAAGCCACAGTAGAAGAAGGTGTGTAGATTATAGAACAACAGGATAGCACAAGCCAAAGTAGTAAAAAGTGGCTAAATCATAACACAACAGTATAGCACAAGCCACAGTAGGAGAACATGGCTAAATCATAGTACAACAGAATAGCACAAGCCACAGTAAGAGAAGGTGTCTTTATTCTAGTACAACAGTATAGCACAAGCCATAGTAGGGAAGGTGAGTAAATCATAGTAAAACAGTTTAGCACATGCCACAGTAGGAGAAGGTGACTTAATTCTAGTACAACAGTATAGAACAAGACATAGTACAAGAAGGTAGCTAAATCATAATACAAGAGTTTAGCACAAGCCACAGTAGGAGAAGGTGTCTAAATCTTAGAACAACAGGCCACACAAGCCACAGTAGGAGAAGGTGGCTAAATCATAGTACAACAGTATAGCACTAGCATTAGTAGGGGAGTTGACTAAATCATAGTACAACAGTTTAGCAGAAGCCACAGTAGGAGAAGGTGGCTTAATTCTAGTACAGCAGTACAGAAGAATCCACAGTATAAGAAGGTTGCTAAATCATAGTACCACAATACAGCAAAAGCCACAGTAGGGAAGGTGACTAAATCATAGTACAACAGTTTAGAACACATCACAGTAGGAGAAGGTGGCTATATCACAGTATAACAGTATAGCACAAGTCCCAGTAGGAGAAGGTGGCTAAATCATAGTACAGCAGCATAGCACAAGCCACAGTAGGAGAAGGTGGCTAAATAATAGTGAAACTTTATAGCACGAGCCACAGTATGGAAGGTGAATAAATCATAGTACAACTGTTTAGCACAAGCCACAGTAGGAGAAGGTGGCTAAATCATAGTACAACAGTATAGCACAAGCCACAGTAGGAGAAGGTGGCTAAATAATAGTACAACAGAATATCACAAGTCACAGTATGAGAAGGTGGCTTAATTCTAGTACAACAGTATAGCACAAGCCACAGTATAAGAAGGTACCTACATCATAGTACAACACTTTAGCACAAGCCACAGAAGGAGAAGGTGTTTAAATCTTAGAACAACAGGACAGCACATGCCACAGTAGGAGAAGGTGGTTAAATCATAGTAGAACAGTATAGCACAAGCCATAGTAGGGAAGGTGACTAAATCATAGTACAATAGTTTAGCACAAGCTACAGTAGGAGAAGGTGACTTCATTCTAGTAAAACAGTATAGCACAAGCCACAATCTAAGAAGGTAGCTAAATCATAGTACAACAGTATAGCACAAGCCACAGTAGGGAATGTGACTAAATCATAGTACAACAGTATAGCGCATGTCACAGTAGAAGTAGCTGGCTATATCATAGTACAACAGTATAGCACATGCCTCAGTAGGAGAAGGTGCCTAAATCATAGTACAATACTTTAGTACAAGCCACAGAAGGAGAAGGAGGCTAAATCATAGTGCAACTTTATACCACAAGCCACAGTAGGGAAGGTGACTAAATCATCCCACAAAAGTATAGCAGAAGGCACGGTAGGACAAGGTGGCTAAATCATAGTACAACAGTATAGCACAAGCCACAGTGGGAGAAGGTGGCTAAATCATTGTACAACAGCATAGCACAAGCCACAGTAGGAGAAAATGTCTAAATCGTAGAACAACAGGATAGCAAAAGCCACTGTAGGAGAAGGTGGATAGATCATAGTACAACAGTAAATCATAAGCCACAGTAGGAGGAGGTGAATAAATCATAGTACAGCAGTTTAGCACAAGTCACAGTAGGAGAAAGTGACTATATCATAGTACAACAGTATAGCACAAGCCACAGTAGGAGAAGATGACTAAATCATAGTACAACACTTTAGCAGAAGCCACAGTAGAAGGTGGCTAAATCATAGTACAACAGTGTAGCACAAGCCACAGTAGGAGAAGGTGGCTAAATCATAGTACAGCAGAATAGCACAAACCACAGAAGGAGAAGGTGGCTTAATTCTAATACAACAGTGTAGCACAAGCCACAGTATAAGAAAGTAGCTAAATCATAGTACAACAGTTTAGCACAAGCCACAGTAGGAGATGGTGTCTAAACCTCAGAACAACAGGACAGCACAAGCCACAGTAGGGAAGGTGACTAAATCATAGTACAACAGTTTAGCACAAGCCACAGTAGGAGAAGGTGGCTAAATCATAGTGTAACAGTGTAGCACAAGCCACAGTAGGAGAAGAGGTGGCAAACAAGCCCCAGTAGGAGAACTTGGCTAAATCACAGTACAACATTATAGCACAAGCTCCAGTAGGAGAAGGTGGATTAATCATATTACAACAGTGTAACACAAGCCACAGCAGGAGAAGGTGGCTACCTCATTCTACCTAATAGACTCCTTCTGCATCGTTTTTAGTCATTTTTAATTTAATTGTATTTTTTAAACTGTTTGGTCTAACATTGCTACATTCTCAAATGTGCTAGCTTTCACTGCAATTGAATTGTTTTGACTGCTGTTTTAGCTACTTTTCTGTATATATAATAAAAAAATAAATAAATAAATAAATAAATTAAAAAAAAAAAAACCTTTCCTGTAACTAGTGTAGTCCAGATTCAGATTTGCTGTACCCAGGACTGAATGTAAGCTTCTGAGCCCCCCCCCCCGCAAGCTTTATGTGTTGTAGGGAAGCCTTCTAGCTTATCAGTGGGAGTGGTAAGCACTAGGTAACCTATCTACCACATAAGGAGTGGTTCTGGCCCAGAAATTGTAGTTATTGGCCGTTTGGGCAGTTTTTCCATCTCTCTCAACTTTCTGATTTAAAAGCCCACATTTGCACTTGTTTCCCCCCTTTCCTGTAACTAGTTTAGTCCAGATACAGATTCTTACTTTTAGCACTTGAATTTGCGTATTCGTGATCAGCACTTGTTCAGAACTTGTAAGCACTAAATAACCTATAATTACTACAGCTCTCGACCTTCCTCATTATCTAGAGGAAAACAGTTTTGGTACTTACTTTCCTCACTTGCTTAGAGAAAAACAGCTCTTGTACTCACTTTCCTCACTTATCTAGAGGAAAATATTTTTTTATTCAGGCATGTCCAAGAGTCAGCTCCCAGTGTTCTCTCCTGTCTATCTGATGAATCTGGGTATCTTGGGGCAATGTAGAAATTGCCTCATGTACACAGACAACCCTCTCCTCCTACCACCCAACACTACAACCTGTGAGAGATGCACTTATCTAGCCAAACTGGAGGTAAAGCTCTCTCTAATCAAGACTGAACTTGACAGTCAAGAGGAGAAGGTAAACACTTGCACCACACCACACTCATAACAGTCTCACTAAATCTACACCACCAAAATCCACACATAGAAATATAAAAGCATTCGCGGAGGCTCTCAATAATAATCTGCTCAAGCAACAGAGACCTCCAAAGCAGAAATGCAAGCAACTTCTACCCCCCAACACAACCCAAATGACACATAGCCCGGAGACTCAGTGTGCCACTCAACCACAGCCAATAAGGCAAAACAACGTACCCAACACACTAGTCATAGGCGACTCTATAGTCAGGCACACTGATGTCCCACTCACCAGGCTAAACAAGGAGAAGGTTACTGTCAGCTGGCTGTCAGGTGCCAGGATCTGCCACATTACCCACACACTCAGGTCACTCCACAACAAGTACAAATATGACTCTGTCATTGTCCATGTTGGTGTGAACAACCTGAGACATACCTCCCTGGACTACATGAAAAGAGACATGGAAGAGCTCTCCAATCTTGTAGCCCAGGCAGGTATGACCCTAGCCCTGAGCAGCATTCTGCCATCACCCAGAATGATGCCGCAGTACAAGGACAAAATGATTGACTTCAACAATTGGCTAAGCTTCTGGTGCCATTCTAAAGGGATCCAGTATCTGTCTGCCTGGGATGACATGGTTGACAGACCACGATGCTTTGCCAGAGATGGCCTGCACCTGTCACCCCTGGGATTCCGGATACTGGCTAAGGTTCTTGCCCCCCTTATAGTGCCTTTTTTAGGCAAGGTTCAAATGACAAATTCACCACCATAACAGGAACAGGCAAGCAAAAACTGAGGGTGATGCTACTCAATGCCAGAAGTCTAAATCTCAAAATGCACTCACTCGAGGCACTCCTTAAAATGGAGAACATAGATATCTGTGCAGTGACTGAGACCTGGTTCAAGGCTCCAGAGAGCACCCCTGCACTTACCAGGCTATAATGCATACCACACGTTTCAGCCAGGTAACCTGGACCGGAACACCAAAGGTGGAGGTGTATCCATATTCATTAAGGATATCCACACCTCCAGGCTAGTTGCTCAGCATAATGCAGCCGAGGTTGTCCAAGTGCAACTAACTCTGGGCAAAACTGCAATCCAAATTGTAGCTTGCTACAGATCACCCACCATGCCCCAGGATTCCCACTCCTCTTTTCTTGATATACTGGAAAATATTAGGTTTCACATAAACACCATAATAATGGGCAATTTCAACTACCCCACCATTGACTGGGGAAACTACTCATGTACCAACTCCTTCACTCAATGCTTTCTGGAATTAATAAACCCCAATGCCCTGGATCAACTTATCCATACCCCCACCAGGGGCAACAATATCCTAGATCTAGTCATTACCAATATGAGTGACCGGTGTTCCACACCTGAAGTCAATGCCTCATTGGTCCGATACGACCATCAGCTAATTACCCTAGATATCCACATCCTGCCTCCACCCCCCATTAAGGAAACCATGGTAAAAAATGTCTCCAAAGCCAACTTCATGCTTCTTAAGACAGAAGTGGTGAACATCATGACCCCCATGCAGATGGACAATACAGTTATGACTACTGAATCCTACACAATTGCACTCCACTTACATGAGTGCATGGATCATGCTATCCCAAACAGAACCAAGACGCTATCCTCCAAAAAAAAGGAAGCCAATCTGGTGGTCCCCTGCCATAAACAAACTATACAACAGAAGGAAGAACCTCTTGCAAAAGAGAGTAAAATCCCACGAGTGGAGGAGCTCCTTGGTCAGCCTCAGTAAGAAGCTGCGATCCCTGATAAAATCTTCCAAAGCTAGTTACGAAAACAAAATCGCCACTGATTCTAAAGACAACCACAAAGCATTCTATAGCTATGTCAATAATCTCAATGGCAGCATTCAGATCTGCTCTGAGTTACAGCACAATGGCACTAAATATACAGACCCAACTGATATTGCCAACATCCTGGCAGATAGGTTCAATGCTAAATTTACCCCCCTCTCACCCCCTAAAGAGCCCATCTCTATACCAGAAGAATGCAAAGTTCCCGTAATAATGGCTGCACAGGTAAAAACCACACTCTCCAAAGCCAAGAAAACAGCATCCATGGGACCAGACAACATCCCCGGCTGCGTTCTACATGAACTACAGAATGAACTGGCACCCCACCTAAGTACCATGTTCAATCATAGCCTCACCTCAGGCTTTGTGCCTGCTGAATGGTGCACAGCAATGGTTATCCCACTCCACAAGGGGGGGGCCTCCATGGACCCCGGGAACTACCGCCCCATTAGCCTGACGAGCCTGGTCTGCAAGGCCATGGAACGTATCATCATGGAACTTATAAACAAAGACATTGGTAATCTCCAAACTCTGGATCCCACCCAGTTTGGGTTTGTAAAAGGCAGATCATGTCTCCTAAACCTGATAGACTTCTTTGAAGCAGTCCGCAAAGCCGCAGACAAGGGTAAGGTAGTTCACACAGCCTATCTGGATCTTGCCAAGGCTTTTGACACCATCCCCTACTCTGGAATTATAGATAAACTCACTAAACTAGGTATAAATCCCTATGTCACAAGATGGGTTGCCAACTGGCTCACTGACAGAACCCACACTGTGAAAGTAGCAGACTCAAAATCCGACTTCAGACCAGTGACAAGTGGAGTACCACAGGGTTCAGTCCTGGGTCCTCTCCTGTTTGGTATCTACTTCTCTGAAGTACAGGCTAACACAGAAGGTCTTTGGCTAATGAAGTTCACAGATGACTGCAAACAAGGAACCATAATCAAAACTCCTAACGATGTGGACATCCTACAAAAGGGCCTCACTGAGACAGATGCCTGGTATCAAAGCCTTGGCCTCAAGCTCAATGCCAAAATGTGCATTCTCATCCCCTTTGGTAAAAACTCTGTACCCATGAACTACAACATAGGCGGTAGTATACTTAACACTGAAAGTGTGATAAGAGACCTTGGGACACAGGTGGACAGTAGTCTCTCCTTTGATAATCACATCGCCACAGTAGTCAGGGAATCCTTCTATGTGGCACACCTCACCACAAAAGGTTTCTCATCCAGAAAAAAAGAGGTCATTGTTCCCCTCTACTCATCACTCATTAGACCCATTATAGAGTACAATGCCCCTTTTGGTATGTACCTCACAAGACATCTACAGAAACTGGAAAGGCAGCAGAAATACCTCACAAAGAGGATTACCGGCCTCAAACAGATGCCCTACACAGACCGTCTCAAAAAACTCCAGCTTTACTCTGTCACATATCACCTACTGAGAGGTGATCTCTGCCTAACGTACAAAACTATGTCAAACCTAGAGCTGTTGGACATGCTCCACTTAAAGAAATCCCAATCCCTCCGAGCTACATGCTCTAGGGACCTAAACCTTGTCACCACAATAAACAGAACATGTCGGAGGGATAGATTCCTGTCCCAGAGACTTCCCATACTCTGGAATAAACTACCTATCTATATCAAACAAAGCTCCTCATTAGCACTCTTCAAGAAAAATCTTGATGATTGGATGGGAAATAGGAAATTCACCCCGGGGATCACCTCTGTGGCTCTGCTCGACAGTGGCACAGGAAAATAATTTTCTTGGGTGGCAAAAGCCAGGGTACCTTTTTGGCTGGGCTTGTATAGGCCCCAAGGCTGATAGCCTAGTACCTACCTATGAACCTATGATCCTATAACAGAATAGCACAAGCGACAGTAAAAAAAGGCAGTTAAATCATAGTTCAACAGAATAGCGCAAGCCTCAGTAAGAGAAGGTGGCTTCATTCTAGTACAACAGTCTAGCACAAGCCACAGTATAAGAATGTATCTAAATCATAGTACAACAGTATAGCACAAGCCACAGTAGGAGAAGGTGTCTAAATCATAGAACAACAGGAGAGTACAAGCCACAGTAGGAGAAGGTGGCTAAATCATAGTACAACAGTATAGCAGAAGCCACAGTCAGGAAGGTCACTAAATCATAGTACAACAGTTTAGCACAAGCCACAGCAGGAGAAGGTGGCTAAATCATAATATAGTAGTGAAGCACAAGCCACAGTAGGAAAAGGTGGCTAAATCATACTACAACAGTATAGCACAAGCCACCATAGGAGAAGATGGCTAAATCATAGTACAACAGTATAGCACAAGCCACAGTTGGAGAAGGTGGCTAAATCATAGTACAACAGAATAACACAAGCCACAATAGGAGAAGGTGGCTTAATTCTAGCACAACAGTATAGCACAAGATACAGTATAAGAAGGTAGCTAAATCATAGTACAATAGTTTAGCACAAGCCACAGTAGGAGAAGGTGTCTAAATCTTAGAAAAACAGGACAACACAAGCCACAGCAGGAGAAGGTGGCTAAATCATAGTACAACAGCACAATCCATAGTAGGGAAGGTGACTAAATCATAGTTAAACAGTTTAGCACAAGTTGCAGTAGGAGAAGGTAGCTTATTACAGAAGGAGAAGGTGTTTAAATCTTAGAACAACAGGACAGCACATGCCACAGTAGGAGAAGGTGGTTAAATCATAGTAGAACAGTATAGCACAAGCCATAGTAGGGAAGGTGACTAAATCATAGTACAATAGTTTAGCACAAGCTACAGTAGGAGAAGGTGACTTCATTCTAGTAAAACAGTATAGCACAAGCCACAATCTAAGAAGGTAGCTAAATCATAGTACAACAGTATAGCACAAGCCACAGTAGGGAATGTGACTAAATCATAGTACAACAGTATAGCACACGTCACAGTAGAAGTAGCTGGCTATATCATAGTACAACAGTATAGCACATGCCTCAGTAGGAGAAGGTGCCTAAATCATAGTACAATACTTTAGTACAAGCCACAGAAGGAGAAGGAGGCTAAATCATAGTGCAACTTTATACCACAAGCCACAGTAGGGAAGGTGACTAAATCATCCCACAAAAGTATAGCAGAAGGCACGGTAGGACAAGGTGGCTAAATCATAGTGCAACAGTATAGCACAAGCCACAGTGGGAGAAGGTGGCTAAATCATCGTACAACAGCATAGCACAAGCCACAGTAGGAGAAAATGTCTAAATCGTAGAACAACAGGATAGCAAAAGCCACTGTAGGAGAAGGTGGATAGATCATAGTACAACAGTAAATCATAAGCCACAGTAGGAGGAGGTGACTAAATCATAGTACAGCAGTTTAGCACAAGTCACAGTAGGAGAAGGTGACTATATCATAGTACAACAGTATAGCACAAGCCACAGTAGGAGAAGATGACTAAATTATAGTACAACACTTTAGCAGAAGCCACAGTAGAAGGTGGCTAAATCATAGTACAACAGTGTAGCACAAGCCACAGTAGGAGAAGGTGGCTAAATCATAGTACAGCAGAATAGCACAAACCACAGAAGGAGAAGGTGGCTTAATTCTAATACAACAGTGTAGCACAAGCCACAGTATAAGAAAGTAGCTAAATCATAGTACAACAGTTTAGCACAAGCCACAGTAGGAGATGGTGTCTAAACCTCAGAACAACAGGACAGCACAAGCCACAGTAGGGAAGGTGACTAAATCATAGTACAACAGTTTAGCACAAGCCACAGTAGGAGAAGGTGGCTAAATCATAGTGTAACAGTGTAGCACAAGCCACAGTAGGAGAAGAGGTGGCAAACAAGCCCCAGTAGGAGAACTTGGCTAAATCACAGTACAACATTATAGCAGAAGCTCCAGTAGGAGAAGGTGGATTAATCATAATACAACAGTGTAACACAAGCCACAGCAGGAGAAGGTGGCTACCTCATTCTACCTAATAGACTCCTTCTGCATCGTTTTTAGTCATTTTTAATTTAATTGTATTTTTTAAACTGTTTGGTCTAACATTGCTACATTCTCAAATGTGCTAGCTTTCACTGCATTTGAATTGTTTTGACTGCTGTTTTAGCTACTTTTCTGTATATATAAAAAATAAATAAATAAATAAATAAAAAAAAAAAAAAAAAAAAAACCTTTCCTGTAACTAGTGTAGTCCAGATTCAGATTTGCTGTACCCAGGACTGAATGTAAGCTTCTGAGCCCCCCCCCCTCCGCAAGCTTTATGTGTTGTAGGGAAGCCTTCTAGCTTATCAGTGGGAGTGGTAAGCACTAGGTAACCTATCTACCACATAAGGAGTGGTTCTGGCCCAGAAATTGTAGTTATTGGCCGTTTGGGCAGTTTTTCCATCTCTCTCAACTTTCTGATTTAAAAGCCCACATTTGCACTTGTTTCCCCCCCTTTCCTGTAACTAGTTTAGTCCAGATACAGATTCTTACTTTTAGCACTTGAATTTGCGTATTCGTGATCAGCACTTGTTCAGAACTTGTAAGCACTAAATAACCTATAATTACTACAGCTCTCGACCTTCCTCATTATCTAGAGGAAAATAGTTTTGGTACTTACTTTCCTCACTTGCTTAGAGAAAAACAGCTCTTGTACTCACTTTCCTCACTTATCTAGAGGAAAATATTTTTTTTATTCAGGCATGTCCAAGAGTCAGCTCCCAGTGTTCTCCCCTGTCTATCTGATGAATCTGGGTATCTTGGGGCAATGTAGAAATTGCCTTGTACACAGACAACCCTCTCCTCCTACCACCCAACACTACAACCTGTGAGAGATGCACTTATCTAGCCAAACTGGAGGTAAAGCTCTCTCTAATCAAGACTGAACTTGACAGTCAAGAGGAGAAGGTAAACACTTGCACCACACCACACTCATCACAGTCTCACTAAATCTACACCACCAAAATCCACACATAGAAATACAAAAGCATTCGCGGAGGCTCTCAATAATAATCTGCTCAAGCAACAGAGACCTCCAAAGTAGAAATGCAAGCAACTTCTACCCCCCAACACAACCCAAATGACACATAGCCCGGAGACTCAGTGTGCCACTCAACCACAGCCAATAAGGCAAAACAACGTACCCAACACACTAGTCATAGGCGACTCTATAGTCAGGCACACTGATGTCCCACTCACCAGGCTAAACAAGGAGAAGGTTACTGTCAACTGGCTGTCAGGTGCCAGGATCCGCCACATTACCCACACACTCAGGTCACTCCATAACAAGTACAAATATGACTCTGTCATTGTCCATGTTGGTGTGAACAACCTGAGACGTACCTCCCTGGACTACATGAAAAGAGACATGGAAGAGCTCTCCGATCTTGTAGCCCAGGCAGGTATGACCCTAGCCCTGAGCAGCATTCTGCCATCACCCAGAATGATGCCGCAGTACAAGGACAAAATGATTGACTTCAACAATTGGCTAAGCTTCTGGTGCCATTCTAAAGGGATCCAGTATCTGTCTGCCTGGGATGACATGGTTGACAGACCACAATGCTTTGCCAGAGATGGCCTGCACCTGTCACCCCTGGGATTCCGGATACTGGCTAAGGTTCTTGCCGCCCCTATAGTGCCTTTTTTAGGCAAGGTTCAAATGACAAATTCACCACCGTAACAGGAACAGGCAAGCAAAAACTGAGGGTGATGCTACTCAATGCCAGAAGTCTAAATCTCAAAATGCACTCACTCGAGGCACTGCTTAAAATGGAGAACATAGATATCTATGCAGTGACTGAGACCTGGTTCAAGGCTCCAGAGAGCATCCCTGCACTACCAGGCTATAATGCATACCACACGTTTCGGCCAGGTAACCTGGACCGGAACACCAAAGGTGGAGGTGTATCCATATTCATTAAGGATATCCACACCTCCAGGCTAGTTGCTCAGCATAATGCAGCCGAGGTTATCCAAGTGCAACTAACTCTGGGCAAAACTGCAATCCAAATTGTAGCTTGCTACAGATCACCCACCATGCCCCAGGATTCCCACTCCTCTTTTCTTGATGTACTGGAAAATATTAGGGTTCAACCAAACACCATAATAATGGGCAATTTCAACTACCCCACCATTGACTGGGGAAACTACTCATGTACCAACTCCTTCACTCAATGCTTTCTGGAATTAATAAACCCCAATGCCCTGGATCAACTTATCCATACCCCACCAGGGGCAACAATATCCTAGATCTAGTCATTACCAGTATGAGTGACCAGTGTTCCACACCTGAAGTCAATGCCTCATTGGTCTGATACGACCATCAGCTAATTACCCTAGATATCCACATCCTGCCTCCACCCCCCATTAAGGAAACCATGGTAAAAAATGTCTCCAAAGCCAACTTCATGCTTGTTAAGACAGAAGTGGTGAACATCATGACCCCCATGCAGATGGACAATACAGTTATGACTACTGAATCCTACACAATTGCACTCCACTTACATGAGTGCATGGATCATGCTATCCCAAACAGAACCAAGACGCTATCCTCCAAAAAAAAGGAAGCCAATCTGGTGGTCCCCTGCCATAAACAAACTATACAACAGAAGGAAGAACCTCTTGCAAAAGAGAGTAAAATCCCACAAGTGGAGGAGCTCCTTGGTCAGCCTCAGTAAGAAGCTGCGATCCCTGATAAAATCTTCCAAAGCTAGTTACAAAAACAAAATCGCCACTGATTCTAAAGACAACCACAAAGCATTCTATAGCTATGTCAAGAATCTCAATGGCAACACTCAGATCTGCTCTGAGTTACAGCACAATGGCACTAAATATACAGACCCAACTGATATTGCCAACATCCTGGCAGATAGGTTCAGTGCTAACTTTACCCCCCTCTCACCCCCTAAAGAGCCCATCTCTATACCAGAAGAATGCAAAGTTCCTGTAATAATGGCTGCACAGGTAAAAACCACACTCTCCAAAGCCAAGAACACAGCATCCATGGGACCAGACAACATCCCCGGTTGCGTTCTACATGAACTACAGAATGAACTGGCACCCCACCTAAGTACCATGTTCAATCATAGCCTCACCTCAGGCTTTGTGCCTGCTGAATGGTGCACAGCAATGGTTATCCCACTCCACAAGGGGGGAGACTCCATGGACCCCGGGAACTACCGCCCCATTAGCCTGACGAGCCTGGTCTGCAAGGCCATGGAACGTATCATCATGGAACTTATAAACAAAGACATTGGTAATCTCCAAACTCTGGATCCCACCCAGTTTGGGTTTGTAAAAGGCAGATCATGTCTCCTAAACCTGATAGACTTCTTTGAAGCAGTCCCCAAAGCCGCAGACAAGGGTAAGGTAGTTCACACAGCCTATCTGGATCTTGCCAAGGCTTTTGACACCATCCCCCACTCTGGAATTATAGATAAACTCACTAAACTAGGTATAAATCCCTATGTCACAAGATGGGTTGCCAACTGGCTCACTGACAGAACCCACACTGTGAAAGTAGCAGACTCAAAATCCGACTTCAGACCAGTGACAAGTGGAGTACCACAGGGTTCAGTCCTGGGTCCTCTCCTGTTTGGTATCTACTTCTCTGAAGTACAGGCTAACACAGAAGGTCTTTGGCTAATGAAGTTCACAGATGACTGCAAACAAGGAACCATAATCAAAACTCCTAACGATGTGGACATCCTACAAAAGGGCCTCACTGAGACAGATGCCTGATGTCAAAGCCATGGCCTCAAGCTCAATGCCAAAAAGTGCATTGTCATCCCCTTTGGTAAAAACTCTGTACCCATGAACTACAACATAGGCGGTAGTATACTTAACACCGAAAGTGTGATAAGAGACCTTGGGACACAGGTGGACAGTAGTCTCTCCTTTGATAATCACATCGCCACAGTAGTCAGGGAATCCTTCTATGTGGCACACCTCACCACAAAAGGTTTCTCATCCAGAAAAAAAGAGGTCATTGTTCCCCTCTACTCATCACTCATTAGACCCATTATAGAGTACAATGCCCCTTTTGGTATGTACCTCACAAGACATCTACAGCAACTGGAAAGGCAGCAGAAATACCTCACAAAGAGGATTACCGGCCTCAAACAGATGCCCTACGCAGACCGTCTCAAAAAACTCCAGCTTTACTCCGTCGCATATCACCTACTGAGAGGTGATCTCTGCCTAACGTACAAAACTATGTCAAACCCAGAGCTGTTGGAAATGCTCCACTTAAAGAAATCCCAATCCCTCCGAGCTACATGCTCTAGGGACCTAAACCTTGTCACCACAATAAACAGAACATGCCGGAGGGATAGATTCCTGTCCCAGAGACTTCCCATACTCTGGAATAAACTACCTATCTATATCAAACAAAGCTCCTCATTAGCACTCTTCAAGAAAAATCTTGATGATTGGATGGGAAATAGGAAATTCACCCCGGGGATCACCTCTGTGGCTCTGCTCGACAGTGGCACAGGAAAATAATTTTCTTGGGTGGCAAAAGCCAGGGTACCTTTTTGGCTGGGCTTGTATAGGCACCAAGGCTGATAGCCTAGTACCTACCTATGAACCTATGAACCTATAACAGAATAGCACAAGCGACAGTAAAAGAAGGCAGCTAAATCATAGTTCAACAGAATAGCGCAAGCCTCAGTAAGAGAAGGTGGCTTCATTCTAGTACAACAGTCTAGCACAAGCCACAGTATAAGAATGTATCTAAATCATAGTACAACAGTATAGCACAAGCCACAGTAGGAGAAGGTGTCTAAATCATAGAATAACAGGATAGTACAAGCCACAGTAGGAGAAGGTGGCTAAATCATAGTACAACAGTATAGCAGAAGCCACAGTCAGGAAGGTAACTAAATCATAGTACAACAGTTTAGCACAAGCCACAGCAGGAGAAGGTGGCTAAATCATAATATAGTAGTGTAGCACAAGCCACAGTAGGAAAAGGTGGCTAAATCATACTACAACAGTATAGCACAAGCCACCATAGGAGAAGATGGCTAAATCATAGTACAACAGTATAGCACAAGCCACAGTTGGAGAAGGTGGCTAAATCATAGTACAACAGAATAACACAAGCCACAATAGGAGAAGGTAGCTTAATTCTAGGACAACAGTATAGCACAAGATACAGTATAAGAAGGTAGCTAAATCATAGTACAATAGTTTAGCACAAGCCACAGTAGGAGAAGGTGTCTAAATCTTAGAAAAACAGGACAACACAAGCCACAGCAGGAGAAGGTGGCTAAATCATAGTACAACAGCACAATCCATAGTAGGGAAGGTGACTAAATCATAGTAAAACAGTTTAGCACAAGTTGCAGTAGGAGAAGGTAGCTTAATTATAGTATAACGGTATAGCACATGGCACAGTATATAAAGTTAGCTAAATCATAGCACAAGAGTGTAGCACATGCCACACTAGAAGGTGTCTAAATATTAAAACGACAGGACAGCACAAGCCACAGTAGGAGTAGGTGGCTAAATCATAGTACAACAGTATAGCACAAGCCATAGTAGGGAAGGTGACTAAATCATAGTACTACAGTTTAGCACAAGCCACAGTATGAGAAGGTGGCTTAATTCTAGTACAACAGTATAGCACAAGCTACAGTATAAGAAGGTAGCAAAATCACAGTACACCATAATAGCAAAAGCCACAGTAGGGAAGCTGAAACACGATAGCACAAGCCAAAGCAGTAAAAGGTGGCTAAGTCATAGTATTACAGTATAGCACAAGCCACAGTAGGAGAAGGTGGCTAAATCATAGTACAGCAGAATAGCACAAGCCACAGTAGGAAAAGGTGGCTTTATTCTAGTACAACAATAAAGCACATGCCATAGTAGGGAATGTGAGTAAATCATAGTAAAACAGTTTAGCACAAGTCGCAATAGGAGAAGGTGGCTTAATTCTAGTACAACAGTATAGCACAAGGCACAGTACAAGAAGGTATCTAAATCATAGTACAAGAGTTTAGCACAAGCCACAGTAGGAGAAGGTGGCTAAATCATAGTACAACAGCATAGCACAAGCCATAGTAGGGAAGGTGACTAAATCATAATACAGCAGTTTAGCACAAGCCACAGTAGGAGAAAGTGGCTTAATTCTAGTACAACAGTATAGCAGAAGCCACAGTATAAGAAGGCAGCTAAATCATAGTACCACATTATAGCACAAGCCACAATAGGGAAGGTGACTAAATCATAGTACAGCAGTTTAGCACAAGCCACTGTAGAGAAGGTGTCTAAATCATAGTACAATGGTTTAGCACACATCACAGTAAGAGAATGTGGCTATATCACAGTACAACAGTATAGCACAAGCGCCAGTAGGAGAAGGTGGCTAAATCATAGTACAGCAGCATAGCACACGCCACAGCAGGAGAAGGTGGCTAAATCATAGTGCAACTTGATAGCACAAACCACATTAGGGAAGGTGACTAAATCATAGTGCAACTGCTTAGCACAAGCCACAGTAGGAGAAGGTGGCTAAATCACCATACAATTCAATAGCACAAGCCACAGTAGAATGTGGCTTAATTCTAATACAACAGTTTAGCACAAGCCACAGTAGGAGAAAGTGTATAAATCATAGAACAACAGTTTAGCACAAGTCACAGTAGGAGAAGGTGGCCATATCATAGTGCAACAGTATAACACAAGTCACGGTAGTAGAAGATGGCTAAATCAAAGTACAACAGTGTAGCAAAAACCACAGAAGGAGAAGATGGCTAAATCATAGTGCAACAGTATAGCAAATGCCACAATGGGAGAAGGTGGCTAAATCATCGTACAACAGCACAGCACAAGCCACAGCAGGAGAAGATGGCTTAATTCTAGTACAACATTTTAGCACAAGCCACAGTAGGAAAAAATGTCTAAATCATAGAACAACAGGATAGCACAAGCCACTGTAGGAGAAGGTGGATAAATCATAGTACAACAGTTTAGCACAAGCCACAGTAGAAGGTGGCTAAATCATAGTACAACAGTATAGCACAAGCCACAGTAGGAGAAGGTGGCTTAATTCTAATACAACAGTGTAGCACAAGCCGCAGTATAAAAAAGTAGCTAAATCATAGTACAACAGTTTAGCACAAGCCACAGTAGGAGAAGGTGTCTAAATCTTAGAACAACAGGACAGAACAAGCCACAGTAGGAGACGGTGGCTAAATAATAGTACAATATTATAGCACATGCCACAGTAGGGAAGGTGACTAAATCATAGTACAACAGTTTAGCACAAGCCACAGTAGGAGAAGGTGGCTAAATCATAGTGTAACAGTGTAGCACAAGCCACAGTAGGAGAAGAGGTGGCAAACAAGCCCCAGTAGGAGAATTTTGCTAAATCATAGATCACCATTATAGCAAAAGCTCCAGTAGGAGAAGGTGGATAAATCATAGTACAACAGTCTAGCACAAGCCACAGTATAAGAAGGTATCTAAATCATAGTACAACAGTTTAGCACAAGCCACAGTAGGAGAAGGAGTCTAAATAATAGAACAACAGGATAGTACAAGCCACAGTAGGAGAAGGTGGCTAAATCATAGTACAACAGTATAGCACAACCCACAGTTGGGAAGGTGACTAAATCATAGTACAACAGTTTAGCACAAGCCACAGCAGGAGAAGGTGGCTAAATCATAGTATAACCGTGTAGCACAAGCCAGAGTAGGAGAAGGTGGCTAAATCATTGTACAACAGTATAGCACAAGCCACTGTAGGAGAAGTGATGCAAGAGAAGGATTTGCTGGAGAATCAATCTTTCTTTCTTTCTTTCTTTCTTTCTTTCTTTCTTTCTTTCTTTCTTCTCTGTAGTGGAGTTGCTTAGAAGTGTAACATTTTTTTGAGTAATTAATATCTTCACTTTAATTACACTTTGCATTACCATCAGTATCTGCCATCACAGAAACGTCATTTTACTGTTAGTAAAGTGAAGTTTTCTAAATATTTTCTCCCTTCCTCTACAGATGCTGCTGCTTCTTACAAGAATAAGAGAATGACTACATTCCAAAGCAGCTGGAAAATCACATGTAACTGGGTAAAAGAAAGCAAGTGTGACCTAGGATATGCCTTTTCAAGACATGGGCTACTAATATTAATGCTGGGCATGGAAGGTGGAATGATCAGCAGTGACACTTGTACACTGAAAAACAGAATCTGAGAACAAATATGCAACTGCAAGGAAGGTGACTGTAATGGTTACCACAAAGTAAGTAATCTGCAAAATACTGGAAGCTGAGATAGCCTTTATCGGCCTACTTGCTACACACAACTTGCCATTTATCTCAAGGGATCGCTTGTTGTTGAAGTACACAAAGAAATACTCCATGGACTCAGAGGTGGTATACAGGATTTCTGAACTGTCAAAGGCTCCATGTATTGCAAGGGATGTAATAAGACCAAAATACCAACAAAATGTGGTACAAAACTGTAGGAAACTGCCCCTCTGCTTATGACTAGATCATATTACAGATACAGGGGACAACAAATCATTTATTATTTTCCTTGTTTTTTTTTTTGATCAGGGCATTGACAAAAATGTTTTTAGATTCCTCAACATGCCTCTTGCATCAATAGAACCTGTCAAGCTTGACTGTGTAATTGAGAGTCTGGCTAACTTTGACATTCCTGTGAGCAACCTGATGGTTGCATCCATGACTAGCAAATGGAATTCAATGTTATCCATGCTAAAAGCATGGCTTATTTGCACCACTTCACAGATTTATGCCTTAAATCAGGAATAAAGACAGTGGCTTTACCTGTGGATGAGTTAATATCTGACATTGTCACTTTTCGAGAAGTGCACAGCACTAACAGAAACTTAAAGAGCTTGCTCTGTTCATGGATATTGACAGCCATTAATTAGTTCTCAAAACTGAAAAGAAAATCCTGCAAGTCAGTGAAATCCCTGTTGGTCCTAATGCTGAAACATACTTAGATGACAATATGCATGAAATCAGAGGTACAGAAATAGAGCAAAAATGTTTCCAGAAGGCCAAGCAGTTTAACATTGTAGTGCCTCTCAAAATAAAAAATAAAAAAACATTTCCATACCAGTGATCCTTTGCTACATTATATAGACAACTTGCTAGATCCTCCTATGAAGTTACAGAATTCTTTCATCACTATTGCTGATTTCAGCACTTATATTATTTTTTGTAGCTCCTAAGAAGAATGCTGCGAGCAGACAGACAAACTGTTAGTGTATCAGATGACTGACAGGCCATATGGATCAGGCTTATCTAGTTTGCTGAACTACTGGTTAATGGTACTTGACAGGCCTGCAGTTAAAGACCTGACAATCATTCAGAAAGTAATACTGACTGTCCCCTGTTTGCCACACCCCAACAGTGAACCATAGCAGGCATTTATAATGGTTCACAAAGAAAAACTGAACCCAAGCAGATTTGGATATTCATATGTTATGTAAATTAGGTCTGCCTGATTCTAAGTTCTTTTGTCCCTGATTCTCTCATCTGGAGGTGGAGATATGTATTTCAGGATTGTTGATTGGTAGCCATGTATGTTATTTGGTTCAGTAGAAGTAGTGTTCTTGGCCTTGGATAATGCTTTGAGACTTATTATTGAGAGATTTTTTTGGAGGGGGGACGTAGATCCCTTGAGACTTGTGCTTGGGAGATTTGACAGAAATGCAGGTGTGGGTACATGATCTGAGGGAATGAAACTTGAGCTATGTTTGTCCACTAGCAGCTTGGCAATGCCTTCTGGGTCTGAATACATGACATAGCTTACTATTAGCTTTGTGCAATTGTGTGCATTGTTTCCGACCTTTATAACATACTTAATTAAGGAATTGTGGTTGCCATTCCCCTGAATGTATATTTTACCTCATATATGGCTTTGTTTTGATCAATGTTCAGAGTTCCATGTTTAGTTTAGCATCTTGAGTGTACAACTTATTTTTGTGTGCAATGAGTTTATTTTTCTTTAATTACAGAGCATGATTATATTTGGGTTCTACCATAGAGGTTTATTTTTAAAATAGGCTTTGTATTTACTTCAGAGGGGGACAAATACATCTATTGGAAAATGATTTCACCTTCAGTCTTATGTTGAATGTGGCTGATGTGGGGATGACATTGACCAGGGAGAAAGTTAAATAGAGTACACCTGTCCCATATTGGTAAGAACCAAGTCCAAGATTTTATCACCACTTATTGGGGTGAGGACTAACTGGTCTAAAGAGTTTGTGTTGATGAAGTCCAGAAATTTTAGGGCATACATGTTTGACAATGTATATGTCTCCAACTTGACTGAGGGATAGATGAAGTCTGCTAGGAGAAAGGTGCATGTCTTAATGCACAGGGACTCCATATTAGCTGGCTGAATGTATGGGCTGAGGATGACATACAGAGGATCCTGTATTACCTATGGCATGACAAGACATTTTGTTCCAGGTCATTATCTTGTTGAATGAGTCTGGAGGTGAATTTTTCTGAAGAATATGGAGACACTACTACCTTTGTTGCCTTTATATGGTGTGATGGACCTGAATTCACAATAGGTATTAAAACCTGCTCTGCTTGAACCTTATAAGTGGTCTTGAATAAGTTCTCCATGGCAGCCCATATACTGACATTTTTCAGGGTAAAGAATGCTTATAGGCTATAGAGTTTTTTTTTTTTTTTGTTAAGGCTCCTAGTGTTGAGTAGTAATAACTTTATGTTACCCTACCCAGATTGTGTGGAGTTATGTTGGAAGCTTTAGAAGACTAACATCAACTAATAAAAAAGGCACTGTGGAGGTGGACAATGATTTTGCCAATATGCATATATATATATATATATATATATATATATATATATATATATATATATGGATTCCATTTACTTGGTCGAATTACACTTGGTCGAAAATGATTCCAGGCAGTTCACTTCACTGAAAGATCACTTGACTGAAAGCTCACTTGGTCGAAGTTCATTTGGTCGAAAATGGAATTTAGCCCCTGCCCCACTGCAGTGCAACCCTGGAGTGAGAATATTAAATAAGGGGGGGGGTGTTGGGGCATAGCCCCCCACATTATGCTAATAGATTTTACTAAATATATATGTATCATTGCATTTCTAATGGATATCCCTTCTTATAACAGTGAATACATTAAAATGATGTGGGGTGTTATGCCCCCCACACAACCCCTTATTTAATATTCTCACTCCAGGGTTGCACTGCAGTGGGGCAGGGGCTATATTCCATTTTTGACCAAATGAACTTTGACCAAGTGAGCTTTCAGTCAAGTGAGCTTTCATTGAAGTACAATGCCTGGAATTATTTTTGAACAAATGAAATTCGACCAAGTGTATGGAATCCATATATATATATATATATATATATATATATATATATATATATATATATAGATAGATATATATATATATATATATATATATATATATATATATATATATATATATATATATATATATATATATATATATATACACATGTATATACTGCACCTCCTTTGAATGATACCAGAAACTAAGCCAATTGTTTAAGTCAATAATCTTTTGATCAGATTGTGGCATCATTCTTGGTGAAGGTAGAATGATACGCAAGGCTAGATTCATACCTGCCTCAGGCACATATTCTGAGAGCTCCATTGTGTCTCTCTTCATATAGTCCATGGAGTTATGTCCCAAGTCAGTTACACACACTTGTACAATGGCTGCGTAATATAGAGACTTGCGGTGTAATGACTTGATACATACATGATGTGGCAAATCCTGGCATCTGATAGGTGAATGACAGTGATAATCTTCTTGCCCAGTCTGTGAGTGGTTTATCTTTGTGCCTCCCTTATGGGTTTTGACCTGAGAGATCGTGACTCTTATATGTATGTTTCATAGTGGGTGCTGCCTGTGTTGTTTGTTGCTGAGGTTGCTTTGCATACTTGTTTCTTAGTTTGCATTAAGGAGGCCTTTGTAGTTTAGGAAGATTACTTTTAAGATCCTCAGCCTATGTAGGTCTATGTGTTTTGTCTGAGCTTTACGTGACTGGCTTAGTGTGATGTTGTGTGGTATTGATAACTTGCTTATTATCTGTTGTGGCTTTTTCTGAGAGCTTTGTCTTCAATAACATTATATTACTACATCTGTCACACACTATATTGTCATATTGGTAAGTACCAAGTCCAGGATTTTATCATCACTGGTTGGGGTTTTTAGGAGACATAAGGTATTTTTTTTGTCTTAGGATGCCCATTTCAACTAAGCTGGTTACTGAGACAGTTGGAAAGTGGAAATCCATGGTTTCAGATGATAATTAATATGGCTGAAGGCAGAATAATGCCACTGAGGTTTGGAGTTAATTAGCTGAAGTGCTTTCTGTCTAAAACAAGCAATCTAAGCTCACATATACTGAGTAGCATGTCTCTTAGTACAAGTAAGATCCTCTTCATGTAACTACCAAATATTAAGTACATTAGGAGTGAGTTATATGAGGTTTAACGTTCTAATTGCATCTGTCTTTAGGAGTGAGTTATATAAGGTTTAATGTTCTAACTGCCTCTGTCTATACAGTGCATGGTTAAATGTGGCTGAATGAGGTAGCACTATACAAATATAGGCAACTTATAACAACACAAAAAGCTAAAAATGTTCAAAGGAGTACATTCACCAATAGCACAATAGCACACTTCACGGTTTTATGGCAATCAGAGGCCTAGAAATGGCTAGAATCTTTCTCCACTCTCCCTTGGGTAAAAGCCAAGGTGATTCTTAGATGGATTATTAATACATACCAAACTAAGCGCACAGCTATTGCAGAAACTCAATAAACACAAAATGTACTTATTCCAGGTATTTCAAGGTTGATACTTTAGTGAAATCTGCTGGAAAATTGTTTCTGTTAGTAACATGATAGCTTAGGGAGTAGAAGCTTGTAGCAAATGAGCACAAGGCCATGCAAGTGCTGGCAACTTATAACAGCACAGAAAAGCTAAAATATTCAAATGAGCACACTGCCCAAAATAGCACAGTTCAAGGTTTTATACCAAGCAGAGGCTAGAAATGGCAAGGTTCTTTCTCCACTCGCACTAGGTACAAACCATTACAATTCTTTATTAGCTTACTAAAAAAATGCCAAAACAGCTGCACATCTATTGCAGTAACTCAGTGAGCATACTAAATATGTTTATTCCATGTGTTTTAGGGTGGTAGTTTAGAAACATCTAATAGAAAATGTCAGAATCATAAGTATGGATTTTATCTACAAATTCTGCAAATTTAGGCAGCAAGAATTTTTCAGAGAACACTGTCAATGACATACTAACTCTCATACTAGAAAGTGACTTTTATATTTTCCAAGAAGATAAATAGTCTCGCATAGAACTAAACTAAATTAGAGGACAAAAATAATAATGCTATCTAACTACACAGCCTCTGTCACAAGAATGAAAACAGTACAAGGCTCATGCTAATTAGTACCATTAATTACTGTGCACCATGTCATGCACAAAGTGACACTAATTAATTCTTTATTTTGCATTTTTAACTAGATTGTGGTAATGGACAAAGTTAATTTCAGTAAAAAATGTGATGAAAAACTCCATAAAAAGTAATACTTAATCTAGACAGCATTTATTATGGTGCAGGCAAGTTTCTGTACTTTTATTTTACAAATCAAATGGAAAACATATACCAAATGCAGTACGTATCAGAGTATAACCTTAATACACAATCAATGCACCCTGTTGACTAAGGATAAATTTGAGTAGAATTAAATTTCCAAGAAGATCCTTGAAGATGTAGGAAAACAAGAAAAGCACTTATTACATAAAACATTAATATTACCCATAGATATATATATATATATATATATATATATATATATATATATATATATATATATATATATATATATATATATATATATATATATTGATATAGATATAGACTAACCTCAGTTTGTTGCAATCCTATATTATTAATCCCATTTTGTTGACACTGAAAATATTGAAATCACACATCTTTGAATGACCAGAACAATGAAGATCCACCCAGGGTAAGTAACCAGTTACCCCCCCCCAAAAAAAAAAACCCAAACCACACTATCTCTAACGCATCCAGGTGGGGGGCTATGCAACCACACACCCCCAATGTGGGCGGCTGTGCCTGCCACAACACCCCTAACTAAATATACCAACTCCAAGATCGCACTACAGTTGGGAAAAGGGCAAATTTCACCTTCTCACACAACAGGTTACTTACCCTGGGAAGATCTTCATGTTCCACTGCTTTGATGAAGTCAGCTTTGATATTTTGAGTGTTGACAAAACGGGATTCGATAATCTGAGATTTTGACAAAGTCAGGTAGACCCATGCGTGTGTGTGTATGTGTGTGTGTGTGTGTGTGTGTGTGTGTGTGTGTGTGTGTGTGTGTGTGTGTGTGTGTGTGTGTGTGTGTGTATATATATATATATATATATATATATATATATATATATATATATATATATACATACACACACACATTTAGGTTCATAGGCAATTACTATTCTATAGATTTATGAGGACTGTAATATTCTCATAGTATTTTTTTTATCCCTTATATCTTGGGTACAAATAATCCAGAGATGGCAGAAAAAGGATATATTTGGACATTTTCATGTTACCCCTACCCATGAAGGACTTGGGTTCTAAGCCAAGGGTAAATTTGCAGTTATCCATCCATTCATCAAAGTTACCTGTGAACTGAATAACAGAATTACCTTGGTTTAAATAGAATGGAAGCTTGTTCCATAGAGGCAGAACTCTGTTTGATACATACCTATCCCTCCAGCATTTTCTCTTCATGTTGCAGAAGGGATTATAATCCCTTGATCTGATGTTCATGCCACCACTAGACTTGCAAATGTATAATATTTCTGACAGGATAGGGTCTTTTGAGAATCTATACAAGAGGCAGAAGTCATCTCTCAATAGCCTGTATGATACCAATAAAAGGGACAAGGCTTTGAGTAAGTGCAAATAGTTTCTATGATTTAGGACTTTGATTTTCTAAGTGAGAAAATGTTGTGGGCATTCCAGCTGAGGCACTTGTTTTAGATAAGTACGTACTGAATGAGGCATTATACTTAATGAAAAGCCTATTGAGTGGAATAATTACATCCCTGGACCCATACATCATACCTTTAGATGCAAGTTGTACATTGAAAAAGGACTTCCTTACAATAGTAGATAGCTGGTGATCAAAGGACAGTTGATTGCTGACATACATTTAAGATCCCTGACTACAGGATACATTTTTGGGGTTCCATTGTGAGTGTGATGCTTACAAATGTATTCATGTTTGCTGAAGGATGCAAAGTATACATTTCTTGGCATTTAGTTTTTAGTCCATCAAGGAATTTAATAAAGTTTACATGAAACTTTTTCCTGTATGCGCATTGTGGCATGATGTGCCCAAAGGTGCAAAAAATGTTAGGAGCAATAAACTCCGTGTAGCATTGTGCAATCACATGCATGCATGTGCAACTAAGTAAACTTTCATGCAATGCAAATTTTGGCTTAAGTAGCTGAATTTTAGGCAACCATTTGGAGCAATCCAGCAGCCCGTAATGCATCTGTGCAGACTCTGTGTTCACATTAGTAGTGTAAGTAGAAATTTTCCACGTACATGAGACTACACTGAAAGAAGGGGATGTAAAAGTCCACAAATATGGACAGAATTTCCTTGAAAATGTAAGATCCCATACATAAATGCTCATATCATACACTGTGGATGTCTGAAAACAGCAGGAATTATATGAAATAATATTTTTTATCTTCAAATATGCTTAACATAAAAATAAAAAAAAATTTGTAAAAAAACACTATAATGAACCCTAAACAAAAGTATGTAAGACCTTGCATTGGGTCTGTATAGTTATGCTTTCGTGTTGTTAAGCAGCTTACACAGCTATGAACCATGTAGTTTCTAGGCTGTTAGCACAAATATTATGCAAATGAGGGGTAAATGCCATGGATTTGTTGAATTGCTAAAGGGAGCAACCGTGTATGCATATCCACTTCATGTAGGCTCCTACACTGTGTTTATATTTTCAGTAGATGCGCATGACATAAGGGCCATGTCACTTTTAGGATATTTTGTGCTTAGTGCTCATGTTTGCACAGCATGCCGCTTGCTTCACATGGATTGGGCATAGCTTAGCTTGTTTGAGACCACCAGCATCCCAGTCGGGTCTATATTATATCCTCAAACGCTTAAAAAAACGAACGCTGATTGATCAAACTTATTTTCGCGAAACTGCAAAATATCGAAGCAGCAGAAACTCAAATTTTTTCCTAGGGAAAGAATTTGGTTGTCCGTTTCTGTTGCTTCGGTATTTTCAGTGTTATGGTGGAAAGTTACCGGTCGGATTCAGGTAAGTGTGCAATTGTGTGGATGTGAGTGTTAGGGTGATTTAGGTGAGTTAGGGTTAGGGCTTGGGTTAGGTGTGTGTGCGACTGAGTGGACATGAGGGTTAGGGCGGATGTAAGTGAGTTAGGGTTAGGGAGCAGGTGAGGTGAGTGTGCTTAGGGTTAGGGTTTGGGTTAAGGTAAGTGGGTAGTTAGTGGTGTGTGCATAGTTTAGTGTAGGGTTAGGTATCAGATTTTAGGTGTATGTGTGTGGATTTCTGTTTGTTTGGTGTGCTTGTGTTGTATGTATGTGTTTTGGATCAGCGATTTTTTTCCCAGGGAAAAAAATCGCTGATCTGACAGTTCGAGATTGTAAGCTTTTGCTTAAATTAGGTCGATCAATCAGCGTTTGCTTTTTTAAGCGTTCAATGATATAATATAGACCCTCCCAGTCATGAGGTAGCCATAAATGGAAACCGGATATATATTCATCAGTATACAGTTTTGCATAGCTATGTTGCATGACACTGGTCACACGTTAATTATATTCTAATCAGATGAATTGCATCATAATTAGCCAATCTCCCATGCTAGAGCTACTCCAGAACTGTATAAAGTATGCCTACATCCTACATTCTGATTTTCCCTCAATACTCTGAACCATTGGAGTAGAGACTTGGAAATTTTAACTGACATAATGTTAGGGACTGCTGCAGCTATTCTGCATTTCTGCATCTGTATCTGTTAGATGCTGAAGTTAATGCTGCTAGTGCTGCTGACAATAGGCCTAGGTCAAGAAGGAGAAGAGTGTTCAGGTCCAGGGTAACCTTCCAGGAGCTAGATGAGCTGGAGATTGTAGAGCATGACAGGGTGGACAGGGACATACTACCAGAACTCACTGAGCTCTGCCACCCTTAACTTACAGCCATAGCTAACAGAAGGGAACCCATCCCAGTGGAAACTAAGGTATATGCAGCCCTTAGAATGCTAGCTATAGGTACTTTTCAAAGAGCATCTGGGCACATGATGGGGTGTCATAGGCATCTGCATCCAGGGTACTCCACCAATTCCTGGATGCTATGCTCTCACATGCCAGTGAGCACATATCTTTTCCCCCTTTCCCCTGAGGTGATGGCCAGCAATAAACAAACTTCTACCATATAGCATACTATCCTGAAGTACTGGATGCCATTGATTGCACTCATATACACATCAAGGCACCACCTTGAGAGCAGGGCAGAATCTATGTAAACCACAAGGGACTCCACTCCATCAACTGCCAAGTCATGTGCAATGCCCAGGAGATTATCATGCATGTGTGTGCTGGCAACCCTGGCAGTTATCATGACTGCCTTATCTGGCACACATCATAGCTGTACCAGATGTTTGTTAGGGGGGATATCACACAGGGCCATTTACTGGGGATGCTGGCTACGCCCTGGACGTGTGGATGATGACACCCATCAGAAATGCACATACACACACCCATGGAAGAATGCCATAATGAGGCACACACACAAACTTGTAACATCATAGAGCATGCATTTCAGCTTTTGAAGCCATGGTTCCAGTGTCTCAATATATTTGGTGAAGCCCTACACAAGTGCACAAATATTCACAATATGTGCTATGCTACACAATCTGATCCTGTGGAAACAGCTCCAGCAGGATCAGCAAAGGAAAGGCATGCACAGCCCCCCCCACTAGTGATTAGGTCACCACAGCCACAGACACAGGAGAACTCAGAGAAGGAACCCACTGCTGATGTCCCTGTAGGCAGATGTAGGCATGCTCTGTACACCCTGGCTTTGGCTAAGAGACAATGCATAGCACATTCACTGGCAACCTAGGGACTGACATCTTACTCCTACTCACATACATATATTAAGATTGATGTCAGCCAACTCACACATCCTGTACCTATCCATGTATTGGCTGTGTACTGCTTGCATCAGAGTCATCCATGAACTACAGTTCTGTCAACTGCTGCATTTGCAGTGTAAGTCCGTAACCTACACAGTATTCTAGTGGATTATTATGATATGTCACTGTAGCTATGGACTTGGTACAGTATGCAAGCAACTATAGTGGGCTATTTGGAGAGAAATGACATCCACATGGGACTACAAACACCCATTCCACTATCATGTCTCCATTTGTAATCAGTAGGCCTCATGCAAAGAATACTCATGCAGTCCTACTGTAACAGATTACTGGTACATCATTCAAGGGAGATGTTAGAAATTGAGTTTAAATGATAGTCAGACTAGTATGAATCCTAGTAGAACATGGGGGTTTGTTCCACCAGCCCACAAAACAGCAGTGTCTCTTTGTAACTGCAATAACAGTAACTCATGTACGCTATATGAACATTTGACACAATTATGCCACACAGTCTCAGGACAATAATAGAGAATCTGATCTTACCTATGTGTTAGGTAAATGAGGAATAGCAATGTACGTATTTATGTAGGTGATTGTGTGATGAATGATCCCCTTTCTGTCAAGCAGATTATGTGGCTCAAAGGATTAAGGCAGTCAGCGTGTGTGATGGTGTTGAGGGTTCTAATCCCAAGATATCTAGATATTTTGGATGTGAACTAGTAATAAGTTGTATTTTACAGACTGTGACTCTGTTATACTATTATTAACTTCTTTCCTATATTAATTACACTGCGCAGCATGTCTATGCCCTATTTCATAAGTCTTAGCCAATTTTCATGAAGCGCAACAGTGCAGAAACAGAGACAGAGGTCATACTGTGTAACACACAAAATCCTGGCCAGGAGTACACCTAGGTGTGTGATGGAGTCAGTTTATGGAACAGTAAGTCTTTGATGTAGGCAATGCGCCTCCCACTTACGCACTACATAGCAATGTGCAAACAACCCAAAAATGCCACCGCACATGCCCGCACACTTAGTTAAGCATAGCTCAAATCAATTGCTGTTCGCACAATTTATTTAAAAAAATTATATAGATATGTATCTTTGTATATATATATATATATATATATATATATATATATATATATATATATATATATATATATATATATATATATATATATATGGTTCCCCTTCACAAGCTCCAATTGCTGAAAGCTTGAAATTCAGAAGCTCGAGCTTAGAATCTCGAGTTACAGTAACTCGAACTTGTGAAGAGGAGACAACAAAAAAAAAAAGGAAGTTTACTGATATGTATACAGGGGGCCGAGTCCCCCTGCAGTCTCCCTGCTGAAATATACCAGCTCCGTGACCGCACTATAGTGGAGGAATGGAAATTCTCCCATTGTGCACTTCTGTATACAGTGCAAAACGAGAAATTTCCCTCATCCCCATTGTAGTGCAATCTCAGAGCTGGTATATTTAAGTAGGGGGGTGCGGGGGGTGCCTGCAAAAACATTGTAAAGACATGTTTGCATGTCTGTCATGTCCGCTTTAGAATTTTGAGTTGCTGAAATCTTTTATGAATTTCAAGCTTTGGGGAGCTATATATATATATATATATATATATATATATATATATATATATATATATATATATATACGTGTGTGTGTGTGTGTGTGTGTGTGTGTGTGTGTGTGTGTGTTTCTTTATCTATATACATATACACATATAGATTTCTGTCTCTCCTTATATATGTAGATGCACATAATATATACATATATATATATATATATATAGATATATATATATAGATACATGTATGTGTATATATATATATATATATATATATATATATATATATATATATATATATATATATATATATGTGTGTGTGTGTGTGTGTTGCCTTACATACCCAAATCATGGAGAGTAAACATGCACTACTACAAATAATGTTGGATAGATGACTGAAAGTAAGGGCTCAACATTATATAATACACTTACAAAATGTGGACGTGCACAGAATAACATGTGTTGCATTTGGTAGACTATTAGGACATTGAAGTTCAGATTTTTGGCAGTCTTCTCTCACGCCATGTGTAAATAATGCCACATTTAACACCAAACCAAAATTTAGTCTGAAATGCACATAAATATGAGTCAAACTTGTGTACTTGCTCTAAACATCTTGATAGTGGAGAGTTATACCACATCTCCCTAAGTCTGCATGTGTAAACCTTAAAAATGTATGGCACAGTATACGAACATGTAGATATATTGTGAAGCCATATGTTTGTATCTATGTCAGCAACAACTCTCATATTCAGTCCAGCTCCCAGTGTCTGATGGATTTCACCACACATACATCAACAACTGAAAAAGTTGTGCAATGTATAATGTTATGTGCTCAGTCATGGACAGGTGAAATTGATTTTGGCCACAGGCTTGCCCATCCAAATGCAAATAGGCACATATGCCCAAAGCTGGTAGTGTTGTCACATAACTAGACTACTAAACAGTTATCTGATTGCTAGGCTACTAACCGCAGATGACAGTAAGAAGCAATGTGACTTTATAGGCCTTCTAAGCTGTTCAACACAGGGCTTGGTTAGGTCCTCTAGGAATAGTTCTCTTGCACTCATTTACAATGCAGGCTTGAGCTATGGAGCATGTGTTAAGTAGTGTGTTATGTAGTCTGTAAATTTAGATAGCTAGGGGTTCTAATCTCACTCCAGCCCACTTAGTGTGTGTGTGTGTGTGTGTGTGTATATATATATATATATATATATATATATATATATATATATATGTGTGTGTGTGTGTGTGTGTGTGTGTGTGTGTGTGTGTGTGTGTGTGTGTGTGTGCATCTTCCTAAAGGACAAGTGTGTATCTCACACTAAATTCCAAACTGGCATGGTTTTGCATTGTTTTGGGCCTTGCAGTTGATGCAGGCCTCCAAACTCTTGTCCTCTGCAAGGCCTGCTGATGTCATCTACCATAATATCACCTGAAGCTATGTTAATGTCAGACTTGATCTGTGATATGTGCATTAAGTACTTTGTTCTGTAGCCTGTAAACTTAGACAGTTAGGGTCTCTATTCTAACTTGGTGTTTGTGGATGTTTGTCAGAGCATTCTACATCAGCCTATGGGATGCTGTCTACTTCTCTTCAACAGACGATGCTAATGCTATTAGCAACAGATTATTGCTTGTGTATACGGCAAAAGAGGCCATGTTTAGGCAGTGGCCTGACAGATGTTTGCATGTAGATTTTTATTAAGTTTATGGTGTCATTCTAAGGTAAACAGTACCTGACAGTGTGCTTTGCCGGGCATATAGCACTTGCCTGAACCATAATCCTGTTATTAGGCAGGGTCACAAGAGCAGACTTACAAATGTGACAATGTACAATTCCAGCAAAATAAGGGTCATGTTGCTACACCATTGGGGTTCACAGCGTAAAACACACTCTCTGTAGACACTCTTTGCAGTAAACCTGTAGATGCCTGTGCATATATAGAAAACTTGTTCATGTCTGCAGTAAGTACTTTGGCCTTCCAAGGCTACAATGCCATTTGAACAACAAGACAGCAAATGGATGTTTTGAGAACTAATGTGAGACTACAGTTTTGTGTTCCAGGAACTTAATGTACAGTACAACATACATAGGATTTGCTGGAGGGAGAGGAACATCTCTCGAACGTGGACAGTCCTCTACAGTGGCCTCACATCAATGTCAAGCAGATCACCTCCATTACCCTCTTGAAGGGCAGGCTGCAAGAATTGCTGTAAAACTGTTATCTAACATGGATCATTGCTGCTGTGGATCTTGCTAGACCAACCTTGGACATCTATGTCACCTGACATTGAACATTATATTGTGATGCAACAGCTATGCTCCTAATCACCATCAGGTCACTACCCTAGTCACATCCTATGAACCTCGGAACCAAAAGTATATTACATGCAAAACTGAACTGATTGGTTTGGTTGTTATTCAAGGCATCTACCTGGAAAAGGCTACAACAAGCCTGCAGATTTGCATCATCTGGGACAATACTGTGAATCAACAAACAGGCTGTGGCCTGCTTCTTATCTTGGGATCGATGCTAATGTGTTGCTTCTGGTGAGATAAGAAGCAAAGCAGCATTGTATCCCAGCAGAGTGAGGCCATGGTGAGACCATCAGTAGTAGCCAGGCAGTTGCCATTCATGCAACTACCCTCTTTTCATCATTCTTGACAAGCTAATTCTTTGTTTTCAGTAAGCACTGCTTGATTTGTTTCTAACTTCAGAATAACTGCTTAAATACTTCATCCTTAACTTTTCAGGGGCCTACATTACCCCTTCCCCTCAAGTGTTTGACAGTGCTCTGTACAGACTCAGACACTTTGAGTGACATTTTTACTTTTAAAGCATGACTGCATTTTCTCCAATACCGAGTTGAAAACAGAACAACTAGCCTGCAGTGACAAGCACTGTCCCCAAAGTTGCAAACTGGATACTTGTGACTGATTGATATTCTCAATACAACTGTTTAATCAATAAAAAAGGGTCTTTTGCCATGGATATGATCTTTTACACTGTGACCATTACCACCTTGGTTACCACCTTGGATATGGGCATCCTGATGTAATGTGGAAATTGTCTCATGTTTACTGACAACCTGTTAATTCTAAAACAAACTGATACGGTATGTGAGAGATGTATTTACACAATGTCACTGGAGGCAAAGCTTGCACATGAAAGTACTCCTAATGTCAGTAAAGTAGTCAGTAGTATACAACACCACACCCATCACACACAATTCAAAGCAGACATATGCTGAAGCACTGAAATGTAACCTTCCTATATCACAATGACCTCCTAGATGAAGTACCGATAGCAAATACCCTCAGCAGCCCCAAATACATTCTGTCAAAACAACACCCACATCAACATATAGAGCTATATCTCATGGAGACTCAAACTCTAAGCCCATAAGGCAAGCCACCACACAATCCAACATTTTAGTCATTGGAGACTCCATTGTGAAACACACTTATGTCCCTCTCACCAACCTGGGTAAGGAGAAAAGCACACTCAGTTGCTTATCAAGGGATAGATCCACCACATTATGCACGCACTCGTCATTGGACCACAAGTAGCACAAACTCAGCATGTGAGAGATGCAACTATATTAACAGCCTTGAATCTATGATATTTCGCACACCAGTCAGTACATATGACAATGACCAGGTTGTCAGCATGCACACCTCACCTACCACTCCAACCAAACCCACATCACACAAACCTACATATGTGGAGTTCCACACCATTAACATAAATAAAAAACAGAGACCTCCCAAACACAAACACAAAAATGCTACAAATAATACTTCCTCTGCAGAACACAACACATATAATAGCTCTTGAACCAGTGGCTCACCTGTCAAACCTTGTCCTTAAGGCAAAACACAAAACAAAATATATTAGTCATAGGTGATTCCATCGTGAGACACACAGATGTCCATCTCACCAGGATGGATAAGGAGAAGGTCACAGGCAGCTTTCATTCAGGTGCCAGGATCAGCCATCTCACACATGCACTTACTTATATCAAAAACAGGTACTGTTGTGACTTATACATTCACCTAGGATGATACTTCAATACAGACAGAAAATGATAGACTTCAATAATTTGCTTAGTTTCTGGTCATTTTAAGGGGATACAGTACTTGTCAGCCTAGGATGACATGATTGACAGGCCTTGATGCTTTGCCAGATATAGTCTTCATTGTTATCCCTGGGATTTCAGCTACTGACTAAGGCTCTTGCCAACTCCATAGTGCCTTTTTAGGCAGTGTAGCAAGGACAAAATTCCCAACGTATAAAACAGAAAATTCCAAAGAGATGGAGCAGCAAAGGCAAACCCAAACCAAATAAATCCACTACACAGTTCTACCTGTGTAGAAAATTCCCACCATGAAAACTCCACCTAAAAACAACCTCAAGGTTATGCTGCTAAATGCTAGGAATCTTAGCATGAAACTGCACTCACTGGAAGCAGTCCTCACCTTGGAAGACTTAGACATGCGCATTCACAGAGACCTTGTTAAAGGCTGTGGAGAGCACCAAATCCATACCAGGCTACACCTCATTCCACACGTTCAGACCGCAAACTGAAGGCGTGAAAACTAAAGGGGGCAGTGCATCAATATTCATTAAAGATAAATACACCTCCAAACTGATTAAACAGTAAGATTCCCTGGAGATACTTTAGGTGCAAGCAACTGTTGGTAGGACACCTACTGAAGTCATTGCCAGCTACAGGACACCCTCCATGAATCAGGACACCTACTTTGCCTGTTTGGATCTACTTGAGTTTATCAAGATATATCCAAACACCCTGGTTTTGGGTGACTTTAACTACCCATTCATTGACTGGGTAAATTACTTGTGCTCTAACTCACTTGCCCAAAGGTTCCACGACTTTGTTGACTCCAGTGCACTGGACCAGCTAGTTTACACCACCACAAGGGGTGCAAACATCCTGATCTGGAGCTTACCAATATGGAGGACCAGTGTAGCACCCCCCACAGTGAAATCTTCTCTAGTGAGATCTGACCACAAATCAGTCTCATTCAAAGTAACACTCACACCTGAGCTCCCCCCCCCCCCAGCGAACAACTAAACTAGAAAACTTCTCCAAAGCAGATTATTACCTCTTACAAGATGGTATAAATAGCTTTACTGTACATACCCCCTCAAGTGAAGCTAGCAACTATGCCGAATTCTGCACCAATGCTTTAAACAAACACCTGTATAACTGCATTGACTAGGCCGTACCTGATGGGACAAAAGCAAGCTCCTCAAAGAAGAGCAAACCTGCCTGGTGGACAACTGCCATTAACAGGCTTTACAATAAGAGGAAGAAATTGCTGTCTAAGAGTAAGAGGGAGCAAGCCCTAAACCTAAACACTCCCTCCTCAACTTAAACAAGCAAATAGGACTTCTTGTGAAGTCCTCCAATGCAAACTATGTTTTCTCAGTTATGGACAACCATAAGGCATTCTTTATTTACATCTGTAACATAAAAGGAAAGGCCCAGATTTGTGCTGAATTGGTAGTTAATGATACCACATACAGTATACTGAGCTTGTGGACAGAGCTAACTTGTTAACCTACTGATTCTGTGAAAACTTCCACCTGTGCCCACCATATGTACCCCATGACATCCATATCACCTGTCCTCTATATTGCATCTCTAAACAGCAGGTCATAAACACCCTAAGGCAAAAAACACACCATCTATGGGACTTGATAACATCCCAGGTTGTGTCATACATGGGGCTCAAACATGAACTAGCAACACCACTGTTTTCAGTCATAGTCTAAGCTCCAGCGTCATCCCAGCTGAATGGAAAATGGCCACAGTTATCCCCTTGCACAAAGGTGGTGCTTCCACTGACATTGGGAACTATAGACCTATTAGTCTGAATAGCTTTATCTGCAAGACCATGGAGTGAATCATCATGGAACTTACCAACAAAGATACAGGTAATCTCCAGACACCTGACGCTACTCAGTTTGGATTTGTCAAAGGGAGATCATGCCTATTAAACCTGGTGTACTTATTTGAGACTGTCATCAAGGCCCTGAAAGAGGGGAAATATGTGCATACAGCCTACCTAGAGACTTAGCCAAGGCTTTTGCCACTAACCCCTACACAGGCATCACTGACAAACTCACACAGCTAGGTATCAACCCTTATATCATAACCGGCTCACTGATAGAACTCCTATAGTCAAAACAGGGGAATCCACCTCCAACAGCAGACCTGTAACCAGTGGTGTCCTACAGGGATCAGTCCTGAGACCTCTACCATTTGAAATCTATTTCTCTGAAGTACAAGCTGAAACTAAAGGTCTGTAGCTGACAAAGTTTGCTGATAACTGCAAACTGTGAATGGTCATAGAATTTCCAAAGGATGAAAACATCCTACAAGAGGGTCTTACACAAACAAATAATTGATGCCAAAGTCATGGCCTTAAATTCAATGCAAAAAATGTATTAGCATCTTTTTCAGTAAGTGTGATGTTCCTGTTAACTACCACATCAGTAACAACACCCTAAGTATATACGCACTCACTGATGAGAGACCTGGGCACACAGGTTCACAACAACCTTACCTTTGATACACAAACTACTGTAAAACAAGTACAATACTGGCTATGGAATAAAGAAAGAGTCATATTTTATGTTAAACGTTTTTCATTTACTGCATTAGTAAACTTCATCAGACAAAATCAGTGAAACACATTTACAACAGTTGAATAGTTTAAAATTTGGCGCCTTTTTTCTACTACAGGAAATGTTATTACAGACTTAAATAACATTAGGAACTACAGGAAATGACATCACGAATCTAAATGGAATGCTACTTCCCCCATTGCATGTACCATTATTCACAAATAAGTAAATATTTATATATATATTATTAAACATTCTAAATACACCAAATACACACAATATATGCAAGCAACTATGTAAATTAAAAATATTATAAATAGCTGCCTAAAATAAATATACGTTTATATACATAAAAAATATATTCATTTATTAACTTAAACAAAACTTCTTATAATCACTAGAGCAACCCTTATCTACTTATTGCTTTTAATTTTAAATACTGTTAATACTACAGAGATCATTAAGTCCAGGCCATGCATAAGAATGAAGCATAAGCTGCCATTTTTAACTCTGCCTTTTCCAATTGTAATTCCCCGGGACCACCTCTATCATTACTAAGTACTTGGTGCAATATTCCAAATCTAAAATAATGATCATGATGTTCATGCACATGTTTGGCTAGTGCATTATTTAACTGATCTTTCCTTATTACATAGATGTGCTCATAAATTCTTTCCTTAAGAGACCTAGTGATTTTTCCAATATAAAATACTGGGCAAAGTTGACATACTGCCACATATATTTCCCCTTAGTTACAATTAAATTTACCCTTAATGGTGTATTCTGTGCCCTTTATCTGTATGCATTGGCACATTCCACATCTATTCATAGTCCCCACTGATTTATTGGCAATGTGACTCGTCTTGCCATTCTCCGACACGTTTTTGAGATTACTTGCTCTCATTGCTACCATTTTGAAACCATGACACAATTTTGTTCTAATATTCAAATTCTCATCCATGAGTCCAGTTTTTCATCATAATAGCCACAATTTCATAAAAATGTGTATTAAATGTTGTTATGAAGAGTGTAGCATTATCCAGGTAGTGTTCGCTCACATCTAAGGATATTGAGCTATTACTATATGTTAAAATAGGTACAAAATGACCATTTGATCTTTTTGTTTTAACTTCATTATACACTTCTTTAAGAATATGATTGGGATAACCTCTCTTTTTAAACATATTGATCAAATTATTGCACTCTATTTCACAATCCGTGTCTAAGCTGACTATCCTTGCCGCCCGGACCAGCTGTCCCTTAACTACTGATTTCTTATTAATTGACGGGTGCGCACTAGAAAAATGCAAGAATGAATTTGAGTAGGTGGGTTTTCTATAAATATTCACTATAAGTCTATTATTATCCCTATCCTTACTCAAAATAACATCCAAAAAATTTATCTCATTATTATCCACTTGTTCTGTAAAAATCAAATATGATATTAATATATGAAATAAATAAATCTAATGCTGCTTAACTGCCCTTCCAAAGGATGAATATGTCATCCAAATAACATAAATATAGGCTAATATGTTGAAAAAATTCACTCCCATAAATGTACTGCTGTTCCCACACAGCCATAACTATATTTGCGAAAATGGTGCCACAAGGTGAGCCCATGGCTGCACCCACCTGCTGTAAAAATATCTGCCCTTAAAATAAATGTAATTGTTCTTAAGAACTATTTCCAAGAGTTCAGTATACAAATTAATTTTGGACTGTGTAATCCCCTGTTCACCTAAAAAGATTTCTACAGCCTGTATACCGTCTTCATGAGGGATCACTGAGAATAAGTCCTTGATGTCCACTGTTACAAGTATACTATGATCACAATACTGTGTGTGTTTGATTAACTCAAGGAAATGCCATGAATCTTTACAAATTTGGGGACATTTCATTATCAAGCTCTTTAAAATATTGTTCATAGGTTCATAGGTAGGTACTGGGCTATTGGCCCTAGCACCTATTTAAGCCTAGCCAAAAAGGTACCCTGGCTTTCGTCACCCAAGAAAATTATTTTCCTGTGTTCCTGTCGAGCAGAGCCACAGAAGTGATCCCTGAAGTGAATTTCCTATTTCCCATCCAGTCATCAAGATTTTTCTTGAAGAGTGCTAATGAGGAGCTCTGTTTGACATAGGTAGTCTGTTCCAGAGTATGGGAAGTCTCTGGGACAGGAATCTATCCCTCCAGCATGTTCTGTTTATTGTGGTGACAAGATTTAGGTCCCTACAGCATGTAGCTCGGAGGGTTGGGATTTCTTTAAGTGCAGCATGTCCAACAGCTCTGGGTTTGACATAGCTTTGTATGCTAGGCAGAGATCGCTTCTGTGTAGGCGATATGTGACAGAGTAAAGCTGGAGTTTTTTGAGACGGTCTGTGTAGGGCATCTGTTTGAGGCCAGTAATCCTCTTTGTGAGGTATTTATGTGGCCTCCCAGTTGTTGTAGATGTCTTGTGAGGTACATACCAAAAGGGGTGCTGTACTCTATAATGGTTCTAATGAATGATGAGTAGAGGGGAACAATGACCACTTTCTTTCTGGATGAGAAACCTTTTGTGATGAGGTGTGCCATGTAGAAGGATTTCCTGATTACTGTGGCGATGTGATTATCAAAGGAGATACTACTGTCCACCTGTGTCCCAAGGTCTCTTATCACCCTTTCAGTGTTAGGTAGACTACCACCTATGTGGTAGTTCATGGGTACAGAGTTTTTACCAAAGGGGATGACAATGCACTTTTTGGCATTGAGCTTCAGGCCATGGCTTTGACACCAGGCATCTGTCTCAGTGAGGTCCTTTTGTAGGATCTCCACATCATTAGGAGTTTTGATTATGACTCCCAGTTTGCAGTCATCTGCAAACTTTGTTAGCCAAAGACCTTCTGTGTTAGCCTGTACTTCAGAGAAGTAGACACCAAACAGGAGAGGACCCAGGACTGAACCCTGTGGTACTCCACTTGTCACTGGTCTGAAGTCGGATTTAGAGTCTGCTACTTTCACAGTGTGGGTTCTGTCCATGAGCCAGATGGCAACCCATCTTGTGACATAGGGATTTATACCTAGTTTAGTGAGTTTATCTATAATTCCAGAGTGGGGGATGGTGTTGAAAGCCTTGGCGAGATCTAGATAGGCTGTGTGAACCACCTTACCCTCATCTATAGCTTTGGTGACTGCTTCAAAGAAGTCTATCAGGTTTAGGAGACACAATCTGCCTTTTACAAAACTGAACTGGGTGGGGTCTAGAGTTTGGAGATTACCAGTCTCTTTGTTTATGAGTTCCATGATGATACGTTCCATGGCCTTGCAGACCAGGCTCATCAGGCTAATGGGGTGATAGTTCCCGGGGTGTGTCATGGCTCCCCCTTTGTGGAGTGGGATAACTGTCATGGTGCGCCATTCAGTGGGCACAAAGCCTGAGGTGAGGCTATGATTGAACATGGTACTTAGGTGGGGTGCCAGTCCATTCTGTAGTTCGTGTAGAACGCAGCCTTGGATATTGTCCGGTCCCATAGATGCTGTGTTCTTGACTTTGGAGAGTGTGTTTTTTACCTAGACAGCCTTGATTACAGGAACTTTGCATTTTTACGGTATAAAGATGGGCCCTCTAGGGGGTGAGAGGGGGAGGGGTAAAGTTAGCACTGAACCTATCTGCCAGGATGTTGGCAATATCAGTTGGTTCTGTATATTTAGTGCCATTGTGCTGTAACTCAGAGCAGATCTGAGTGTTGTCATTAAGATTCTTGACATAGCTAGAGAATGCTTTGTGGTTGTCTTTAGACTCAGTGGCAATTTTGTTTTTGTAATTAGCTTTGGAGGATATTATGAGGGATCTCAGCTTCTTACTGAGGCTGACCAGGGCCTCCAGTTATGGGATTTTACTCTTTTTTGCAACGGTTTCTTTCTTCTGTTGTAGAGTTTGTTTATGGCAGAGGACCACCAGATTGGCTTCCTTTTTTGGAGGATAGCATCTTGGTTCTGTTAGAGACAGCATGATCCATGCACTCATGTAAGTGCTTATAAAGTGCATTTGTGTAGGATTCATCAGTTGTACATCTATTGTCCGTCTGCATGGGTGTCATGAAGTTTGCCACTTCTGTCTTAAGAAGTGTGAAGTTGGCTTTGAAGAAGTTTTTTTATGGTGGCTTGCCTAATGGGGTGTGGGGGCAGGATGTGGATGTCTAGGATGATTAGCTTGTGGTCGGATCTGACCAAGAGGAATTGACCTCTGTTGTGGAACACCAGTCGCCCATGTTGGTAATGACCAGGTCTAGGGTATTGCTGCCCCTGGTGGGGTGTGAATAAGTTGATCCAAGGCATTGGAACTTATGAATTCCAGAAAACGTTGAGCAAAAGAGTAGTTTTCCCAGTTAATGGTGGGGTAGATGAAATCACTCATTATTAGGGTGTTGGGTTGTACCCTAATATTTTCCAGTGTATCAAGAAATGAGGAGTAGGAATCCTGGGGCATGGTGGCGGGTCTATAGAAAGCTACAATTTGGAATGCGGTCTTGCCCAGAGTTAGTTGCACTTGGATAATCTCAGATGCATTATGCTGTGCAACTAGGTGTGGATATCCTTAATGAATATGGACATGCCTCTGCCTTTAGTGCTTCGGTCTGGGTTAGGTGGCCGAAAGGTGTGGTATGAATTATAGCCTGGTAATGCAGGGGTGCTCTCTGGATCTTTGAACCAGGTCTCTGTCATTGCACAGATGTTGATGTTCTCCATTTTAAGGAGTGCCTCGAGTGAGTGCATTTTGAGGTTTAGACTTCTAGCATTGAGTAGCATTATCCTCAGATTTTGCTTGCTTGTACCTGTTATGGTGGTGAATTTGTCATTTGAACCTTGCTTAAAAAAGGCAATATAGGGGTGGCAAGAGCCTTAGCCAGTGTCCGGAATCCCAAGGGTCCAAATACTTTGCACATGCATAAGTAATTGAATTATGGTCATCTACTATTGGTCATAATGGTGGATTATTCACAATCTTATGCACCTTTGGCGACCCAAATATAGTAGGTATTATAGGAGAAATAAGATTTAAATAATTATAAGTGCCAATATCTTGTCTATTTTCAAGAAACATATCATTAAGGGCCATATGCACTCTTGTATAAGCTACATTAAGCTACATTAAGCTAATTTCTGCTAACCTCCTGATATGTTTGTGTGTTTAATATATCTAACATTCTTTGTTCATAATCAAACGTGTCCATTATAACTAATCCCCCCTTATCAGGCTTTATTATTCTTAAAGACTGATGCATGAGAAATGACAAATTCATTCTCTCTTCATCTGTTAAATTGTCATTCAAATGCTTTTTGTTATTCACCATATGCCTGATATCCAATTCACTCTTTCTTTATTCCATAGCCAGTATTGTGCTTATTTTGCAACTTACCTTTGATCACCATGTCTCCACAGTGGTAAGAAAGGCATTTTATATTGTTCATCTCATAAGTAAGGGCATTGCATCCAGAAAAAAATAGGTTATAGCCTCTCTGTACTATCCCCTCATCAGGCCAATAACTGAGTACAACACCCCTTTTGGTATGTACTTTTCCAAGCACCTGCAGCAATTGGACAGACCACAAAGGTTCCACACACAGATAATTCAAGGTCTTCAGTATCTGTCCTATGGGGAGCATCGGAAATTATGGTCACTTTATTATGTTTCATACAGACTACTCAGAGGCAATCTACACCTTGCATATAAGGCAATCGTTGACATTGCTTTATTGGAAATGTTGCATATCCGCAAATCAAATGGTACACAGGTTACTCACTCTAAATACCTTAACCTGGTATGTGACATTCACAGAACATGCTGGCAGGACAGATTTGTCTCCCAGAGGTTACCACACCTTTGGAATGGAATCCCACATCATGTCAAACAGAGCACCTCATTGGTCCTGTTCAAACACAATGTGGACGATTGGCTGGGTAACCATAAATTCACCCAGGGGGTTTCACCTGTGTCCCTCTTGGACAGGGGCAATTAATGCTGATTGTGGAAATAAGGGTAGAACTTGGCTAAGCTTGGAAGGGCCCTAGGGCCATTAGCCTAGTAACTTCCTATGATCCTATGATATGACTCAGTCATAGTCCACGTGAGAGTACCTGACCCGAGACTTGCCTCCCTAGACTATATTTAGAGACATGTTGGAGCTCTCAGAATATGTGTGCCAGGCTGGTGTAAGCCTAACACTGCACAGCATTTCACCTTCTCCAAGGATGATGCCACAATATGAACAAAGATTATTGATGTTCATAATTGGCTTGGTTTCTAGTGTCATTCTAAGGGGGTGCAATATTTGTCAGCATGGAAGGAGGTGGCTAAAGGACCAGGCTGCTTTGGCATGGATGGTCTGCACCTCTGCCCTATAGGCTTTTAATATTTGCTAAAACTGTCTTTTCCATAGTGCTTTTTTAGGCAATGCCAATCTGAAGCTATGTCTGACATAGCAAGTCAAAAACAAGAAAATCTGAAGGTACTGCTGCTATATGCTAGGAGTCTAAACAAAAAAAAAAACTCCACTCCTTAGAAGACATCCTCTCCCTAGAGAATGCTGACATCTGTGCAGTCAGTGACACATGGTTTAAAGCCACAAAGAGCACACCAACAGTGCAAAATTATTATGGTTTCCACACATTTAGACCAGCTACTTCACTGGCAGGGACTAATGGCGGAGGTGTCTCTATGTACAGCAAAACTATATATACTTCAAGGCTGGTCAAACAGGACATTGCACTTGAGCTGCTCCATGTTCAACTCAACATAGGCAAAATTCAGTACTAATTCCATGCAAGCTATAGGCCCCCCTCTATGACCTACGAAACCTATACCATGTATTTAAAGTCATTGGTGACTTTAATTACACCAGTGTTAACTGGGAATCCTACACAACACCAAACAAACAGGCAGAGAGATTCATGGATTTTGTAAATGCTAACTCCCTGGACCAGATAGTCAATATACCAACCAGGAGAGCAATCATACTGAATCTGGTCCTCACCAATATGAGAGAGTGATGCACACCCCCTACTGTAATGTCTTCCCTGATAAGGTCTGAACAGAAAGTGGTCTCCTTTGAAGTAAAAATAAAAAATGGACCCCCAACTAAATATGGAATATTCAGGAACTATGTTAAGGGTAACCTCCAGCTATTACGTGATACCCTGGCAAAATTTCAAGCACCCATAAATCCTGGGAACACTGCATCCTTTGCAGAAGTGTTCACAAAAACCCTGTATGAGCATGTTAATAGCTGCATAGAGGCAACCGTATACACCAGGGAGAAGTACAGTCATAACTCAAAATCAAGCCACCCTGGTGGAATCAAAGAATCAATAGGCTGGGGTCTATATTAAAATAGCGAAACCTCACTTACGCGAATACCTAAATGCCGACACATAAATAGCAAACCACGAAAACACAGAATGTCCTGAAGCACGAAATTTGAAATATCGAATTGTCATAGTTGGCCCTTATCCAGTATAGCTCCTTAAAGTAAATATGCAATAGTTACGGACCTTAGGGTTAGGGTCCAGGTTAAGGTAAGTGCATACATAGTAATACATTCAACCTTTACTTTATGGTTAGAAAAAGGGTTATGTTAAGTGTATGTATAATAATATAGTTGTGTAGCTGAATGTATACGTAAATTATACTTTTCCTGTAGTTGGGTGTTATTTGTTTATAGTTAGATACATTTGTGTGTAGTGAATGTTTGATTAGGATATGGGATATATGGGTGAAGTGTAGATATGGGGAAGTGTGGATTATTTATTTTGTTTGGGTAAGTAGTACGTAGCGGGTGGTGGGGTTGGCCAACTATGGCAATTTGATATTTCGAATTTCGTGCTTCAGGACTTTCGGTGTTTTCATGGTTCGCTATTTATGTGTCTGCGTTTAGGTATTCGCATAAGTGAGGTTTCGGTATTTTAATATAGACCCAATAGGCTGTATAACAGATGGAAGAAACTCATAGCAAAACATAGGAGGTGCAGCACACAGCAGGAAAAAAGCACTCTCATCAAGCTAAACCAAAAAATCAGAGGACAAATAAAGTCTACAAAAGCTATAATTGAGGTGAGTTTGGGCTCCCAGCCAAGGACAACCACAAAACATACTTTAGCTATGTCCGCAACCTCAAAGGCCATACACAATTGTATGCAAAGCTCATTGTAAAGAGAACCACCTATTATGAGCCAGAGGATATAGCAAATCTCCTGGCTGATAAAATCAGCCCCAGCTTTACCCCTCTCTCTGCCCCTCAACCTTCCCTCAAGAAATACCAACAAATATAAGACCCCCTAATATCACTAGGGAACAGGCCCTTAATGCTCTCTCTAAGACCATGTACACTGCATTAATGGGCACAGACAATATCCCAGGATGCCTTGTAAATAGCATGAAACATGACCTATCAGGGCCTCCAGAATTAATATTTAACTGTAGCCTCCAAACAGGCTTTCTGCCTCATGAATGGAGAACAGCAGCACTCATCCCTCTGCACAAAGGTGGGCCATCTACTGACCCTGGAGACTGCAGACCCAGAAGACGCACTAATCTTATATGTAAAGCTATGGTAAGAATTATCATGTAAATGATCAATAGAGATGTAGTACACCTCCTGGACCAAACCCAGTTTGGTTTTGTCAAGGGCAGATCATGCCTACCCAACCTGGTGGACCTCTTAGAGAAGGTAACCAAAGCAATGGATGAGGGAAACATGGTTCACACTACCTACCTTAACCTGACAAGGCATTTGACACTATACCCCAATCAGGCATTGTTGACAAACTCAGGAGGTTAGGTACAAACTTATATTTCAGCTGGTGGATAGCCAACTGGCTCACAGACATACCCCAGGAAGTTAGAATTGGGGAGTCCACCTCTACAAAGAGGCCAGTCACAACTGGACTCTTTCAGGAATCAATACTTGGACCGCTCCTTTTTAGCATTTACTTATCTGAAGTCAAGGCCAAAGTCAGTGGTCCCTGGCTGACTAAATTTGCAGATGAATGAAAATTAGGAGCTGTCGTTGAATCCCACACTGACACAAATGTTCTCCATTAGGGGCTGACACAAACATACAACTGGTGTCATAGCCACAGACTAACACTATATACCAATAAATGCATAATACTATCCTTTGGAAAGTCATCTACCCCTGGTAGCTATCATATTGACAACACACCTCTAATAGTTGACCCAGTAGCCAGGGACTTAGGGACACACATAGAGAGCAATATAGCCTTTGACTGTCAGATATCTACAATATTGAAGAAATCATTCTATGTTGCACAACTTATACACAAAGGTATGGCATCCAGGTTCAAGGAAGTCATTGTTCCACTGTATTTGGCATTCATCAGACCTATTATTGAGTACAATTCCCCTTTTGCTATTTACCTAACCAGGCATACCCAACAATTGGAACATCCACTGAGGTTTTTCACTAAACCAATACAGAGTATGAGTAAAATGTCATGCAGACTGCATCAAGCTCCTATCCCTTTTTTGGTGTCTTCTACAGGCTTTTGAGGGGAGATCTATGCCTGGCATACAGAGCAGTGCCAGACCCCACTCTGGACCTCCTGCTTACCCACAAAACAAACAGCACCAGAATTACCCATTCTAAAGGCATAAACCTTGCCTGTGATTCTTACTTATGAGAATATACAAACAGAGTTACTAAAAATTTAAAACACTGGGTTTATTTTCTTGCATTGTTGTGTCTTTCGGCTTATCCCGGTTAGGGGCCGCCACAGCAGAACTCCGGTCCGCCAATGTCTGGTAGTGGATTTTTACTCACTGAGTTAACAGCCCTGATGCACAACCTTCAACGAAGGCACGCCCATTCACACTTGCCTCCACACAGAAGATGCTCTAGCTGAGAATCAAACAGTCCTGCTGTAAGGCGGCAATGCTATTGCAGCACCACACACCTATAATATGTATTTGTCTTGTATATCTACTTCAATTTGTATTATGTTCATAGGTAATACTAAGCTAACTGCCCTTGTGAACCATTTTAAGCCTAGTCAATTATCCCTTGTGAAACTCAAACCCTGCACCTTGTGTTTGTAAGGCAAACACCTTAACCATTAGGCCACTCTCCCAACCCCTGTAGAAGCTTTCTTGACTTTCAAAGTTAAGCTGATGTTATGTAAAAATTTCTGTGATTGTATGGAGCTTTTCTCCCCAGGCCTCCACTGAAAATGGGTTGTTGGGCCCAGTGGACTTTCCCTGTCAACAAATGTCAATAAATAAATAAATAGTAATAAATAAATAAATAGGACATGTGGAGAGATAGGTATGTATCCCAGAAACTACTCCCTCTATGGAACAGGCTCCTCATCCATGTGAAGCAGAGTTCCTCCCTTACCCAAATCAAGTGCAAATTAGACAAATGGATGGGGAACAGGTAATTCATCCCTGGTTTTGGACCTATGTCTCTAATGGATACAGGCAAACTGTAAATGTTTCATCTTCCAGGTCCCTGCTTGTAAATGTTTCATCTCCCAAACCTCTGCTTACAATTATCAAGGGTATCAGACCTTGTCAGAAATTTGAGATGCATGGTTAGGCTTAAAGAAGCCCTTGTGCTCATTAGCCCAGTAAACACTCATGCACCTATGAACCCATGAACCTATACTGTATTGCCATTCTGATAACATTTGTCTTCTGTGATGACATTCAATCCTGTCCTCTGACACTGATGGGTTGATTGTAGATCTGTACCCATAGGTGTGTACTACAGAATCCTGAAAGTGAAGCGTAAACCTTTTTCATGAGACACATTTCATTGTATGACTCTACAGCCCTTACAACAGCATCCATTCTAACGTACACAAATTATTATGCTATCCACAGTATAAATGGCAAAGTACAATATCTGTAAATGACCAGTAGAAGCAGCATGTCAACAGCACCAATGGATGAAAGGAATTCATATTAATGTAGATAGTCCCCCTGTGCATCAGACACATAGCTATATTTCCCTGGATCCATGAGAAATATGATAGGGATGTGGTACAGTTATCATCACTTGCACGTGGTGTTGTGTGGAGGTGCAGGAGGCCTAGGCTGACCCAACAGGTTGGCAAGCATGTTTGTGAGTCAGGAAGGGAAGCTGGCAAGATGGACCATGGAAATGTTGCATCTGTGTCTGTAGGTGGCCACAATGTGATAGTGGTGTTTGTGTCTGCATTAACACAGCGAAGCTGTGCATGGTAGAAATGACAGTTCATAATCTCCACCCCCAAATATGAGAACTGGCTCTGCCAGGAGTTGCACTGGCACCTCCATGCCCAAGGCCAGATGCTGTGCTACTACCTGATGGTGACTGATGTCTGACGGGCATGTGTCCTACACAGAAACACCCAGGGCCACGAAGTCATGGCCTGACATGTCTTGGTGTGGATTGCACACTCCCCTCTGGAGCACAAGATATACTGCTACTATGAGGCCATGATTGTGCATGGCCAGATTGATTCTAAGCATATGTAGTTGCTGACCTATGCTCACGAGGCCGATCCTCAACTCCAGTCAGATGTTCCATCACAAAAAATGTGCGTTCCAAGACAGATAGTGTGTGATCTGTCTGAGACCTACCTCTTTCCACTGTGACAGTCAAATGATTCAGGGAATCAGCAACACTGTGGAGGCAGTCATCCATAACCCTGAACATTTGTCGAGAGTTCCTTTCTGAATGTGCCTGAGCATTCATGACAGCCCTAAACATATGCCAAATGACATGTGATGAGACACCTGCAACAGGTGGTGGAGGGACAACAGGCCTCCTATCAGCAGCTCTATCAATCCACCTGTTTGGAACCTTGCCAACAGTTTAGCTATGGCCAGTGTCAACAGTCACTGAAGCCACAGTAGCCACACTTCCCTGCTTAATGTCCCCATCCTCCGACTGTCCAATATCTGTGGCCTCAGGAGACTGGGTATGCATACTGGCTATGCATGGTGATAATGAGGGTGGATGAGAGATGTCAACCTCTGCATCTGATTTAGCCTGTGCACCCCCAGCTGTGCCTCAATTTGGCTACTATCATCATCAGAGTCTGAAGAGACACTGACATCAGGTGGTGTAGGGGACAAAGACCAACCTCCCTGGTCAACTGTGATAAAAAGGAAAAAGCAATATATTAATACACACAACACTATGTTGTGCACTAATATGGTGCAATATATGTTAAGCTGTATACACTGATGTCACTATTACAGACTTGTATACCTCCCAACCTCACAGAGTAGTACTTATGGACATTATTTTCTACCCCCAATCTGTAATTATTTGGAAATAATTATTATGTAGACAAGAATCTTATGAGTAAAAAATAAATTACGTACACTGTGGACATTCTGCAAAATCTGCACAGCTGACAGTTATGGAAATCATCAATGTCTTAACAATAGTTTCAAGTCAATCACTATGGCCATACCTACAAAGCTGATGTACGAGTCTAAACTGTGGATGTTCAGAAAAATATATGTACAGTTGACATTATGCAGACAGTACATCAATCCAGCCAGCAGGCCTGGGATGACACTTTAACTAATACATTGAAATGTATCCACATCTCTGACAAAACAGTTTTCTGCTTACGAGCAGCAGGAGTACAGCCTCTTCCAATTCCTGATGGTCCTGAAAAAAGCTGAGGGAGAGGTCATGGCAACAGCATTACTTTTAACAGGGGTTAATACATCAAAAAATTTCACCTCTACAGTAACTGCAATGTTAAAAAGTATGTGGATGACAAATCCCTACATGAGCTTAAAACTGCAGCTAACTTAGTTCCATCCCCCCAAAACACCTGACACCCATGTAAAACTATATACACCTTGACAGGATGAATGCAACAGTATTCTACTGCTGATCTAACTAAGCATACCTGGATGCTCCTCTTGAGAGGAATGGCTGGCACCCATGTCCACAACATATTGACTGATGGATGCCTGGGAGCTGTGCAGTGTAGCAAGGTTTGCCAGGAATTTTTCTGTGGCTGAGAGAGATGGTTCTGCTGCAGGCCTACCACCAGTGACCTGACAGTCCCTGGCACCATCAGCTGCCCATCTCCTTGATGCATTAATCATATATCTGGCATGGTGTCACACCTGCTGATAGGTAAGGTTTTGGTGACCCACTGCATTTATGTTATGCACCAGTTCATCACACAAGGCTAAACATTCTGACCTATTTGCCCTCCCTTGAGACAGCATGGCCTGGTAATGTTGTTGCAACACCTCAATGAAGAGGTAATTTTCCATTTCAGAAAAAGGTAGCCTGTGACTTGCATGCATGCTGTTTCCTGAAATACAAAGAAATGAGAACACATGTAAGGATCACATACATATGATTAAACTATGTAGAGATACAGCAGTAAATGAAGGATATCAGTATACACTGCTGGATTACACATCTTATATTCAGCAGTAGGGCAAATATACAAAGTGTGTGGGTGCAAATAGTATAGTAGCAATAGTGATCAATTCCTATTTGTGCCATGACAGATACTCACTTATGCTCACACCCCCAACACAGGAGTCCATTATAGTGTGCCCCACAGCAGGAACACCACCCCTCACAAAAAATATGTATAAACAATAGTTCCAACAAAACAGCAGTGTACTTTTACAACTGCTATCAAAGAAAGTACCCAAGAGACCTGTGTACCTAGTTATCACACAGCATTATATGCTTGGTGTACACCCTCTGTACATGTAACAGGGCTGGAAATCAATGCCATGTCATCAGTACAGTTCTAACAAAGGCTTACTGATGTAATCCCCTTTTTCCCTAAGTATATTCAAACATGCACATCACGTTGGAAACAAAATGGATATATACCTGATGGAGTACAATGCTCTTCTATTAAAAGATACTGCTATATAAGTAATGTGTTAATGAATTAGACATAAGAAGTAACTCTTATACACACTGGTTTGCCTAGCTAGAGATTTGCCTTTTTATGATAGTTCTCATTAGGCTACACAGCTGATCTGAGGTATAATCAGCCAATCCCATGCAACTACTCAACAAGATATAAGGCCACAATGTAGATTCCATCCCCTTTCTCATATGTTGGGTTGAAAATTAGTAGGGCAAAGATACAACATCAACACAGACTGACTGTTTGTAGCAGGTACATTTTACATACAGATGTGTGTGCTACAGACTGAAGCTGTTGCTGCTGCTGCTAGCAAAAGGCATAGACAGAGAGGCTGAAAACTTTGCAGGATGACAACACAGATGAGTAACTGTGGGACCTGTGGCAACCTTGATGAACAGCAAGAGCCAGATTGAGGAAAGTCATCCCACTGGAATTAAGGTATGTGTTTAAGGTAAGTATGTTAGCCAAATGTCTCATTAACAGTAAAAGGCAAAATGCTTGGTGTGTCCTAGAACAAGGTTGGGGGGACATTAACCCTTATGTCAGCCACTTGAACAACTATCAAGTCATGTGTAATGTCATGGTAGTTATCTGGAACATGTGTGCTGCCAACCCTTGCTTCTAGCATGACTCTCATATACGTCTGTTACTTTTACAGCTGTGATTGTCTGGAATATCACTGTCAAATCATTGTGGACTGCAGTTCTGTTATTACTGTGTCACATGTGAATTACATAGTTCAAATTCCTCTGAGAATTCATGCTAATGCATAAGCTGACATTCTAGGCACTATCTAGAGTTGTAATAGCAATAGTTAAAATGTGTTTCTATCTGTAGACCTTTAACTTCCGTTATTTAGAAACAGATATTCCATACTGCACTGAGTGGATAAATAGGTGATGATACAGTCATACATATCACAATTTATAACAATGATGTACACATATATGTATTTTAAATGCTAGACACAGCTGTATTTAAACCCAGGACCATGTGAACAAAAACATAAATGTTTCCAAAGCAATGTACAGATTGAGCTACAGAGTCAGTGATATACCAGATGTGTTTTACATGCTGTACAGATAATTGCACACTGAACTGCTGTTACATACCTCACTTACATCTATTAGTATGTGCATGACTTTATAGTGATGTGTTCTCTACCAGATTCCCAGTTAAATTCCCATTTTTCCATTAATTTTTTAGCAGATTTGCTGCAAGATACAGCGTGATGTGCAGCATCACATAAACATGCTTAGTGCTGAGAAAATGACAACTAGTATGTTTTGCTTACAACACCTGTGCTGACTAACTGGCTGTGTGGCTTGGCGGGTTGATGCACTATTGTTCAAGTCAGATGGTAATGGGTTCAAAATAGGGTATAGGTGAACTTTTTGAATGCGGTTATTATGTTTTCATATACATGTAATAATACACCACCATTTAGCTTAGCTTATCAAGTCTGCGCATAGTACAGCATTGCATAATAATTCTTTAAAGAAAAGGAAGTTGGAGAGATAGGATAGTGGTGAAATGGGGTGCAAGCAGGGGGAAAAACATAGTGAAAGGCAGGCAGAAAAGGGCAGGAAGGGTGTGCACTTGCAAAGATTTTTAGCTGAATTTGGACTGTCACCCCCAGAGACAGGGGTGATGACAACATAAGTGTGTTGTTAAGCCTAATGGAACAAATTAAGTTTGTCCAGTGGACACATGTGTGAAATGGAGAGCTCTGTATGGGACACATTTTTTTACGGGATAGGTGCCCTTTTGGGTTTTTTTTGTTTTTTGTTTTTTTAAGGAGAGAGTGAATGTTGGGGAAGGGACATAGGTATGTGTGAGAAAGGTAAGTTGGGAAGATGAGAAAGCATTTTCAGACAGATAAGATATACAAGACAGGAGACAGCATTGGTGAGGGACACAAGAGGGGGTTGAACATATTGGCTGGGGAGAGGGGGTGGATCCAGGTCCCATAGACTTCAGACACAGTAACAGTGTGAGTCAAGCCCTCACCCATGGGACTGTCAGCACTGCACCTTCACTGTTCCTATGGAGGCAGTGGCTTACTCTGGTGCCTGCAGCCAGGCTGCTGCAGCAAGATGGACAGCATGTTCTTCATCTGACGTAGGAATGTGCTGGCAGTTGTGCACAAGTGACATAGGAATCTGCTCTGCCTCTACTCCCAAAAGGGGCACACTCCCAGCCTGTGGGGTGAAACTACCTGAAGGAGCAGGTAGTGCTGAAGCAGCAGAGGGGAGCCACCAGGCTGCAGCCAAAATGTATGAGGCCCTGGTGCTTCTGCCAGGAGAGCCAAGGTAGGTGGATCACTAGGAACTAGCCTACCTTGTTGCACTCTGGTAAATAAAATAGAAATGTAAAGGAAAAGAAACATGAACCAAACAAAGGTAATGAATAAGATAAAAGAAAACAATAATCTTCTTCTCTTTTGTCTGTTCCCATTAGGGGTCACCACATTGGATCATCTGTTTTCATTTCTTCCTGTCCTTTGCATATTGCTGTGTCACACCAACCACCTGCATGTCCTCTCTCACCGCATCCATAAACCTTATTTTAGGCCCTCCTCTTTTCCTCTTACCTGGCAGCTCCATCCTTAGCATTCTTTTCCCAATATACCCAGCGTCCCTCCTCAGCACATGTCCAAACCAATGCAATCTCGCCTCTCTGACTTTATCTCCAAACCATCCAACCTGAGCTGACAATCTAATATACTGATTCCTAATCCTGTCCATCCTTGTCACACCCAGTGCAAATCTTAACATCTTTAACTCTGCCACTTCCAACTTTGACTCCTTTCTTTTTTTCAATGCCACCGTCTCCAACCCATACAATATAGCTGGTCCAACTACCCTCTTGTAGACCTTCCCTTTCACTCTTACTGGTACCCGTCTGTCACAAATCACTCCTGACACTCTTCTCCATCCATTCCACCCAGCCTATACTCTCTTATTCATCTCTCTTCCACACTCACCATTACTCTGAACTGTTGATCCCAAGTACTTAAACTCATCCACCTTCACCAACTCTACTCCCTGCATCCTCACCATTCCTCTATCCTCCCTCTCATTCACACACACATATTCTGTCTTAGTTCTGCTGACCTTCATTCCTCTCCTCTCTAGAGCATATCTCTACCTCTCCAGGGTCTCCTCAACCTGGTCCCTACTCTCACTACAGATCACAATGTCATCTGCAAACATCATAGTCCATGGGGCCTCCTGTCTGATCTCATCTGTCAACCTGTCCATCACCATTGCAAATAAGAAAGGGCCCAGAGCTGATCCTTGATGTAAATCCCACCTCCACCTTAAATGCATCTGTCACTCCCACTGCATACTTCACCACTGTCACACTACCCTTGTACATATCCTGTACCACTCTTACATACTTCTCTGCCACTCCTGACTTCCTCATACAATACCACACCTCCTCTCTAGGCACCCTATCATATGCTTTCTCCAAGTCCACAAAACCACAATGCAACTTCTTCTGTCCTTCTCCATATTTCTCCATCAACACTCTCAGAGCAAACATGACATCTGTAGTGCTCCTTCCCGGCATGAAACCATACTGCTGATCACTAATCATCACTTCCCTTCTTAATCTAGCTTCTACCACTCTTTCCCATAACTTCAAGCCATGACTGATCAGTTTTATCCCTCTGTAGTTACTACAGCTCTGCACATCACCCTTATTTTTAAAAATAGGTACCAAAACACTTTTTCTCCACTCCTCAGGCATCCTCTGACTTTCCAAGATGTCATTAAACAATCTGGTTAAAAACTCCACTGCCATTTCTCCTAAGTACCTCCATGCTTCCACTGGTATGTCATCTGGACCAACAGTCTTTCCATTCTTCATCTTCTTCATAGCTGTCCATACTTCCTCCTTGCTAATCTGTTTCACTTCCTGATTCACTATCCCCTATCATCCAACGTTCTCTCTCTCTCATTCTCTTCATTCATCAGCCCCTCAAAGTACTCTTTTCATCTGCTCAACACACTCTCCTTGATTGTGAGTATGTTTCCCTCACTATCCTTTATCTCCCTTAACTCCTGCACATCTTTCCCAGCTTGGTCCCTCTGTCTAGCCAATTGGTACAGGTTCTTTTCTCCCTCTTTAGTGCCCAACCTTTCATACAACTCTCCATATGCCTTATCCTTAGCCTTCGCTACCTCTCTCTTTCCCATGCTCCTCATCTCCTTATACTCCTGTCTACTTTCTTCATCTCTTTGACAATCCCACTTCTTCTTCACCAGCCTCTTCCTCTGTATACTCTCCTGTACTTCCTCATTCCACCACCAGGTCTCCTTGTCCTCCTTCCTCTGTCCAGATGTCACACCAAGCACCTTTCTAGCGGTCTCCCTTACCATCTCTGCTGTAGTTACCCAGCTATTTGGTAACACTTCACTGCCCCCCAGTGCCTGTTTTAACTCTTCCCTGAACTCCACCTCACAATCACCCTTTTTTCAACTTCCACCATTTGATCCTTGGCACTGCTCTTACACTTGTCCTCCTCTTCTTGATCACCAACCTCATCCAACAGACCACTATTCTATGCTGCCTAACTACACTTTCCCCTGTCACCACTTTACAGTCTCCAATCTCCTACAGACTAGCCATCCTGCATAGGATATAATGTACCTGTGTGCATCTTCCTCCACTCTTGTACGTCACCCTATGCTCCTCCCTCGTCTTAAAATACGTATTCACCTAAGCCATGTCCATCCTTTTTGCAAAATCCACTACCATCTGACCTTCTGCATTCCTCTCCTTAACACCATACCCGCCCATCACTTCTTCATCTCCTCTGTTCCCTTCACCAACATGCCCATTAAAATCTGCTCCAATCACCAGTCTCACCCTTGGGTACACTCACCACCACTTCATCCAACTCACTCCAAAATTTTTCTTTCTCATCCATCACACACCCAACTTGCGGAGCGTATGCACTAACAACATTCATCATTACACCATCAATTTCCAGCTTCTGACACTCTTTTCACCTCCAAAACACTCTTGGCATACTGTTCCTTCAGGAGAACCCCTACTCCATTTCTCCTCCCATTCACACCATGATAGAACAATTTGAACCCACCTCCTATACACCTGACCTTACTCCCCTTCCATCTGGTCTCTTGCACACACAATATATCAACCTTCCTTCTCTCCATCATATCAGCTAGCTCTCTCCCTATACCAGTCATACTGCCAACATTCGAAGTTCCTACCCTCACTACTACACTCCTAAATTTCCTCCTCTCTTTCTGCTTTCGGGCATGCTTTCCCCCTCCTCTGCTCTTTCGGCCAACAGTAGCCCAATTTCCACCAGCACCCTGTTGGCTAACAGTACTGGTGGTGGTCGTTGTTAACCTGGGCCTCGACTGATCCGGTATGGAAATCTGTATTGTTGCCCGCATATGTTATTTGGCAGAGGTTTTACACCTGATGCCCTTCCTGACGTAATTCTCCCCATTTATCTGGGCTTGGGACCGGCATGAAGAAGTACACTGGCGTGTGCATCCCCAGTGGCTGGGTTAAAAGAAAAAAGAGTAATGGAAAAAATTGAAACATAATATAATGAGGAACACAACAATAAATAATGTAAATGAAAATTTATTTAACGACAAAGCAATATTAAATTATACATAAGGACAACATAAGAGATAATACCAAATAATATGATAATATCAAATGATAATTGGAAATATATTGATTAAATAAGTAAAAGAAAAGAAGGGGTGGGGTGAGAGAAGAAAGGAGAACATTAGTAACTTCACAGATATTATAACAAAAATACTACAAATAAGTACTTTTAGATATATTAGATTTTATTTGCAACACTGCTGACAGCTATAATGTTTATTATTTCATATACTACCCTGTTCCTTACACACACACATGGTTCAGATCATATTACATCCAGCAGTTATTCAGTGTTGTTTATTTTGGATATATGATGTTCCATGTACGTACCTCTCAACCTCTTAGCACAAGGCATTATAGCCCAAGCCATACATAATGGTGAAACAAAGCCACAACTGCAGGGAACATTCTTATGTAGATTGCTCTTACATTAGTAGTAAGGTGGTCAGATAACAGATTTGCAATTAAAATGTATTTTGAGAGATGTCTAATATCTACAATTCAGAGGACTGACATTATATTCTGACATTGATTCTCATGAATGTGGCAGAGACTGGCCAGTAAACCAAGATCATATACCTAACAGACCAGACATATGGGGCAATATTCAGTACATTCTGTAAAAATCATGACAGTTGAGTGGTATGCCCATATACACTGATTACACTTCACAGCTGAATATTCATGGCACAGGTCTATGTCTGTCCATTTTACATGCAAGCATGGTTATGTTTTATTAATAAAATGCAAAAACAGGATTAAAAACAGCACAATTTTACAGTTGACTGGTGTGGGATTTGAACCCACAAGCAGTGACTACAGTAATAATGCACATTTTACTGGAAATACTACATTATCACAGCACTGTCTCCTTTTACACTTTATTGATTCATGTTGTTTCAAATCTTGCATTTACACACAGGGATAACTGCCTAGGACTTCTGTTAACTTACATGTTTACCCTACTCAGTTATTGACTGCAATCTACAGCATATTTCTGACAAGGAGCAGAACATGACATTGACTCTTAATCTGGGTATTTAGCACCACTAAGCAATGGTTGAAAGCTATGCTACACAGTACTGCATGCTTACTTGCTTTTACAGTTCAGATATGCACTAGAATGCTAATGAAAGTCTATGATGTTCAAAGTATTTAATACATGATTGTTAAGACTGCAATATATGTATTTTATTTTTATTTAATATTAATGTATTCATTCATTTAGTATTTTATTGATTTTCTTACATACCACAAGCTTGCCTCATCCTGGCTAAACATCTTCCATGGGACCACATGTTGCACACCCACTGTAAGCACCTTTGGTAAGAGAAAGAAACCATTATGCATACCAGTTTTGCACAGATTCAGCTTGTATTGTTAAGAAATAATAAAAACATGCTTACATATCTTTGGAATATTCCTTGCCTGTACCTCTTGGATCTGCTGATCCAAAGTACCCATTTTCTTGCATTGGCGGTATTCATAATGGTGATGGCACTGCTTTCCAGTGTTGGGGATACCAGTTGCACTGGTCAGGTCCCTGACCAACATATTCCAGGATTTAGACTAACATTCTGAGCCAAGATAGTTGCCCCACAGTAACTGGGGTCCATGGTGCTGTACCAGGAGTCCATTAAAATCCTAAACTCCTGAACACCCCAACACTGTGTCCAAAAGCACAATCCTTTCTCAATGACAGCCATAACCACACAGCAGATTAGGCTCCAAGGAATACTGAGCAATTCCCACCTATTGCCCTTTAAATGGGATGCATTCCCACCATTGCGTGTCATATTGAAACTTTTAAAAAATGCGCCTTATTGCTTAGGATTGTGCAAACATGCAAAACCCATGTTTAAGTGAAGCTTAGCAGCGTGCACCTTTTCTAAATAGAACAATGATTGAATTAAAAGTGAACTGATGTTTCAGTCACCTGACACAGTTTCACAGCAGTATATGTAAAAGGTATCACCATCCAGGACTCGAACCTGGGACCTAGTATACTATAGGTCATCACTCAACCCATCTCACAACAAGAGAATTGAAGGGACCGAATGTATCTTCATCTATACTGCAAAGGTACCACTGTAAGCATAGTGCCACTTCGGTGCACTGGTTTGCGAGGTGCTAACCACTGAACAGCTAAAACAATTGAAAGCATCTGGTTTCTATTTTTAGATGTCTGGCATATGTCTGATGCATGCGTGTGCAAAGCTAAGCATAGCTAAATAACGTGGCGCATTGCACAAGCATGCACAAAAAATTAGTGACATAAATTTTCTTGTACCCCTTTCAGTCAGGTTATTGGGCTGACAGGTATGTGGGTGTGCTGTTGGTGTTACATGGATTCAATATCCATGTTGTTCAGACCTCCCTTAGGTGTGCTGCACCATTAATTCACATGGTGCACTGATGAGGGAAGATCGTGACCGTGTACACGGATACATTCCCTGTAGGCTTTACATGAAGCCTACATGGACTTTTTTGAATCTAGCTTTATGTTATATATTCTCTGTACTGATCAATATAACCATTTGTTAACTACAAAAGGATCAGAGAGTTTTGGCTGACAAACAGAAACAGTTATTATTTATTGGATAATTGAAGGACAACACAATTGGTATATATACAGAGAGATGAAGAGGTGTGAGGGGCTCAGATGGACTTACCCACTCTACAAAAGCAGCATATTTTTAAATTTTATGGAAAGGCAGTGATGACATGCAATCAGTGGAATGGAACTTGATAATAGCTCCATTAACCACTTGTCATATAAGTAAATATGCGTGTGCGTGTGTGCGTGTGTGTGTGTGTGTGTGTGTGTGTGTGTGTGTGTGTGTGTGTGTGTGTGTGTGTGTGTGTGTGTGTGTGTGTGTGTGTGGTGTGTGTGTCTATATATACATATATATGTGTGTGTGTGTGTGTGTGTGTGTGTGTGTGTGTGTGTGTGTGTGTGTGTGTGTGTGTGTGTGTGTCTATATATACATATGTGTGTGTGTGTGTGTCTCTGTGTGTGTGTATGAGTAAAACATAAGAAGTCATGGGCATTCAGAATCCATGTAGCCAAAACACTGGTTATGTGAATAAAGGTCATTTGCATATATCCACTGTAGGAGTTTTAAGGTATTATATTGTAAAACTTTTAGCCTGCCTGGGTCTTCCTTGTACTTTTCACTGAATGTTTTGTCTGTGTAACCTTTTTACCCTTAGGACTGGATGTTTTTTGAAGATATTTTGCAGGCACCTTAATGTTTGTGGATATCAGGCTTGATTTTAAACTTAGTGTTCCTATGTTTGATTACAGCAAATGGGGTTTGGTTTTATAGACCTAAATGTACACATAAAAACTTAAAAAGTAGAAAGCCCTAGGCATTTAGAAACCATGTAGTTATGACAATTGTATGTCTTTAAGAGATCATTTGCATATATTCCATAGGTCTCCAGTACAGAAAGGTTTAACATACTAGACAGTGAAGACTCTAGGTTATTTTGGCCTTTCTGAATGGTTTGTTTCTGTGACCTTTTTACCCTTTGGTTTAAATCTATCTATTCACACATATGCTTTGCATGCATTCTATCACATCAAAAGAATGTTGACAGCTGCTTTTACTGTCACAAATCATCAAGTACGTTGATTTGGATAGACTAGACAATCTCAACATATTGAAAGTCGAAATTCAGTACGTCGAGACCGAATAGTGGAAAGTGCAGTTAACCGAAACTACACTATGCCGAATCCACAAATGTCGAATCTGCTGATATAGTGGTGCCATGTTCGTGACGTGTGGTGCGGTTTGTGGATTTATCTGGGGTTTCAGGTAAGTGTTGTGTGTTTGAGGATAATGGGTAGGGATTTTAGTGTGTGTGAGTGTGTGCGGTGGTGTTTGTTGTGTGTTTGTGTGTTTAGTGCAACCTCAGAGTTAGAATATATAAGTAGGGGAGTGGGGGGTGCAGGGGGGCTTGCCCCCCTGCTTATATGTAAGTTAAGTGTGTTTGTGTGTGTTGTTATGTTTGTTTAGTTAGGTAGGTGTATATGTGTGTGTGATTTTGTACTGGTGTGTGTGTGTGTGTGTGTGTGTGTGTGTGTGTGTGTGTGTGTGTGTGTGTGTGTGTGTGTGTGTGTGAATGGTCGTGATTGTAGTATTTGTGATTGTGGGTTTTCGTGTATGTGATTTTTTGACTATTCAGTCTCGAAATACTGAAATTCGACATTTCAGTATTTCAAGATTGTATAGTGAATCCGTTGATTCACCAGTGTGAGAGTTACCAAATGGATTAACACTGAATGCTGCTTTCCATGAGAAAAATGGAAAACTTAAATTAGTCAACTTCCTGCATGAGTTGCCACCTACTTAAACAAGCAAACAAACAAAATAAAAAACAAACTAATTAAAGGTTAGATGGTTTGTCTCTCTAGATTAATATTTAGTGATGACAACTTTTGCTCTGAGTTGATCTACCAAAGTGATATCAAGATATTTGACTTTAATTATTGGCTATATAACTGGATGTCAAGATTCAGTGATAAGATAAATGGCAGATGTCATTCTGTGGGAATCCAGTATGTGTTAGCTTGGGAGGAGATATCAATCAAGCCTTCCTGCTTTGCCAGGATTGGTCTGTTTTTCTTTTATGAAGGGTTTCACATTCTGGCTTTTGGTGCCCCACTGGTACCTTTTTTAGACAGAGTCTGCCTTCTGAATATTCTAACCAAGCAAATTCTTATCTGGAACGCATTGAAGAGGCTATACTCAATGCCAGGAGTCTTACAAAAAAAAAACACACACATACAAACCTGAGTCTCTCTGGCACTTGAATGCATGTAAATATGTGAAGTTACAGAGATGTGGTTTCAAAGCAAGGAAATAAATTCCTTTATTCCTGGGATTAGATCCTGTCACATTTTCTGACCTATTGCCAGTTGACAGGGAGTATTAATATTTGCCACGAATAAAGTCACCCCATAACAGAATTTTTGGAAAGTAAAATTGAACTCCTAGCTATCTAAGTCACCCCCAAACAAGACTAATTATCATTCATAGCTAACCATATTACATCTTCTGTTTCCCCTTCTGAACATGATAGCTATCATGGGTTCATGGGTGTGTACTAGGCTAATGGCCCTGGAGCCTATATAAGCCTAGCCAAAGAAGATTCCATGGCAACGTGCCGCCCAAAGTTAGTTCCCAGTGCCCCTGTCAAGCAAGGCCATTGAAGTGATCCCCGGGATGAACTTCTCATTGCCCATCCACTCATCAAGATTTCTCTTAAAGAGGGCCAATGAAGTGCTCTGCTTGATGTGAATGGGAAGTTTGTTCCAGAGTATGGGAAGTCTCTGGGTTGGGAACCTGTCCCTCCAGCATGTTTTGTTTATTGTGGTAATGAGGTTTAGGTCCATGGAGCATGTGGCATAGAGGGATTGGGATTTTTTTAGGTGTAGCATATCTAGCAGCTCTGGGTCAGACATGGCTTTGTAGGTCAAGCAGAGATCACTTCTAAGTAGGCGATAAGAGACAGAGTATACCTGGAGTTTTTTGAGTCTGTCCATGTAGGGCATGTGTCCTGTGAGATATTTTTGTGGCCTTTCCAATTGTTACAGGTGTCTAGTGAGGTACATACCAAATGAGGTGTTGTATTCTATAATAGGTCTAATGAGGGATGAGTAGAGAGGCATTATAAACTTTTTCTTCCTGGATGAAAAACCTTTTGTAATGAGATGTGCCACATAGAAGGACTTTCTGACTACAGTGGCAATGTGGTTATCAAAGGAGAGGTTGTGACAACCTGTGTCCCCAGGTATCTTATCACACCTTCGATATTTAGTGGACTACCGCCTATGTGGTAATACATGGGCACCAAATTTTTCCCAAAGGAATGACACTTTTTGGCACTGAGCTTAAGGCCATGGTTCTGGCACCAGTCATTGGTGTCAGTGAGGCCTTTTTGTAGAATGTCTACATCAGTTGGAGAATCAATAATGGCTCCCAGTTTGCAATAATCTGCAAACTTGGTCAGCCAGAGTCCCTTTGTGTTGGCTTGAACTTCAGAGAAGTAGATGCCAAACAGGAGAGGACCTAGGACCAATCCCTGTGGGACACCACTTGTAACTGGTCTGTAGTCAGATTTGGAGTCTGCTACTTTCACAGTGTGGGTTCTATCAGTGAGCCAGTTGGCAACCCATCTTATGACATAGGGGTTTATGCCTAGTTTTATGAGTCTATCTATGATTCCTGAGTGAGGGATGGTGTCAAAGGCTTTGGCAAGATCTAGGAAGGCTGTGTGAACTACCTCGCCCTCATCCACAGCTCTGGTGACAGACTCAAAGAAGTCTATCAGGTTGAGCGGGCATGATAGACCTTTCATAAATCCAAATTGTGTGGGGTCCAGAGTTTGGAGATTCCCTATGTCCTTATTTATAAGGTCCATGATGATGTGCTCCATAGCCTTACATATCAGACTCGTCAGGCTAATGGGGCAGTAGTTCCCAGGGTCTGTAGTCACTCCCCCTTTGTGGAGTGGGATGACCATAGTAGTGCACCATTCGGTAGGAACAAAGCCTGAAATTAGGCTGTGATTGAACAGAGTACTCAGGTGTGGTGCCGGTTCACTTTGTAATTCAGGTAGAACACAGCCAGGGATATTATCAGGTCCCATGGAAGCTGTATTCTTGGCTTTGGACAGTGCGGTTTTTACCTGTGTAGCCATGATAATAGGGACTTGGCATTCCTCAGCTATTGTGATAGGCCCTTTAGGGAGTGAAAGGAGGGTAATGTTCGCACTGAACCTGTTGGACAATATGTTGGCAATGTCAGTTGGTTCTCAATATGTATTGCCATTGTGCTGTAACTCAGAGCAGATGTGAGTATTGCCATGTAGATTCTTGACATAACTATAGAATAACTTGTGGTTGTCTTTAGAATCTGCAGCAATTTTGTTTTCATAGCTAGCTTTAGAGGATTTGATGATGGATCTCAGTTTTTTGCTGAGGCTGACAAGGGAGTTTTTCTAGTTTTGAGACTTCACCCTTTTCTTCAACAGTTTTTTCCTTCTGTTGTAGAGTTTGTTTATGGTGGGGGACCACCGGATTAACTTCTTTTTTTGGAGGAGAGAGTCTTGGTTCTGTTTGGTATGGTCCGTTCCATGCACTTGTGTATGTGCTCATACAGTGCATTGGTGTATGATTCAGTCATGCACCTATTTTCCATTTGCATGGGTGTTGTAAATTTAGCCACCTCTGTTTTTAGAAGTCCAAAATTGGCTTTGGAGAAGTTTTTTACAGCGGTTTCCTTTGGGGGGTGGGGGTGAGAATGGGATGTGGATATCCAAGGTGATTAGCTTGTGGTCAGATTTGACCAGGGAGGAGTTGATTACTGGTGTAGAGCAATGGTGACCCATGTTAATAATGACCAGGTCAAGGATGTTTCTACCCCTGGTGGGGGTAAGAATGAGTTGGTCCAGGGTGTTGGAATTAATAAAGTCCAGAAAACGTTGAGCAAGTGTGTTGGTACATGAGTAATTTGCCCAGTTAATGGAGAGGTAGTTAAAGTCTCCCAGTATAAGGGTATTGGGTTGTACCCTAATATTTTCCAGTGTGTTTAGGAATGTGAAGTGGGAGTCTTGGGACATGGTGGGGGATCTATAGCAGGCTACAACTGGGATTGCAGTTTTACCCAGTGTTAGTTGTACCTGAAGTATCTCTGATGTGTTATGTTGGCCTACTAGTCTGGAGGTGTGCATATCCTTTATGAATATGGAGACACCACCACCTTTAGTGCTTCAGTCCAGGTTTAGGGGCCAAAAGGTGTGGTATGAATTATAGCCTGGTAGTACTGGTGTGCTCTCCGGAGGCTTGAACCAGGTCTCGGTCACTGCAAAGATGTTGATGTTCTCCATTTTAAGGAGTGCTTTGAGTGAGTGCATTTGGAGATTTAGAGTTCTAGCACTGAGTAGCATTACCCTCAAATTTTGGTTGCTTGTAGCTGTTATGGTGGTAATTTTGTCTTCAGGACATTGCCTTAAAAAGGCACTATAGGGGTGGCATGAGCCTTGGCCAGTATCCGGAATCCCTGGGGTGACAGGTGCAGGCCATCTCTGGTGAAGCATCGAGGTCTGTCGATCATGTTATCCCAAGCAGACAGATACTGGATCCCCTTAGAATGACACCAGAAAGTTAGCCAATTGTTGAACTCAATCATTTTCTGCTTGTATTGTGGTATCATTCTGGTTGACATTAGGATGCTACTCAGAGCTAGGGTCATACCTGACTGGGCTATAAGATCCAAGAGCTCCTCTATGTCTCTTTTCATGAAGTCCAGGGGGGGTACATCTCAGGTCATTCACACCAACATGGATAATGACAGAGTCATATTTGTACCTGTTGTGGAGTGACTTAAGTGCATGCGTTATGTGGCAGATCCTGGCACCAGACAGGCAACTGACCATAACTTTCTCCTTATTCAACCTAGTGAGTGGGGCATCAGTGTGCCTTACTATTGAGTCACCTATGACTAGTGTATTGGGTAAGTTGTTTTGCCTTATGGGCTTTGGTTGAGTGTCACACTGTTTATGTGAGCATTGTGTCTCATGGTTTGTGCTGGGATGTGGTGGTTCTTTGCGTTTCTGCCTCAGAGGTCTCTGTTATTTGGGCAGATTTTTAGTGAGAGGCTCCGCGAAAGTAGGTGTGTGTTTTGTGTTACTATGTGAGAGTTGTGGTGGTCTATGTTCTGGAGGGCTATGTGTTGAATGTGGTGTGGTGCAGGTGTTAACCTTCTCCTCTTGACTGGCTAACCCAGTCTTGGCTGCAGAGTACTTGGCTTCCAATTTGGCTATATATGAGCATCTCTCACAAGTCATAGTGTTGGGAGGTAAGAGGAGAGGGTTGTCTGTGTACATGAGGCAGTTGCTACATTGCCTCAGGATGCCCAAGTTCACCAGGTTGATAGGAGAAAACACAGAGAACTGACCTTTAGACATGCCTGGATATGAACTCAATATATTAAGTACTGAAGCTTTTCACAGGAAAATGTCACTCAAAGTGCCTGAGTCTGTATAGAGCACTGCCAAACACTTGAGGGGAAACTAATACGTAGACCCTGAAAATTTAAAGATGAAGTATTTAGGCAGATATTTTAAAATAAGAAAGAAGTCAAGCAGTACTTACTGAAAATAAAGAATTAGATTGTCAAGAATGATAAAAAGAGGGGAGTCGCATGAATGGCTACTCCCTGGCTACTACTAATGCTGGTCTTAGCACAGCTTCACTCTGTTGGGATACAATACTCCTTTGTTTCTTCTCTCACCAGAAGCAAAATATTATCACCAATCCAAAGAAGAGAAGCAGGCCATGGCCTGTTTGGTGATCCACAGTCTTGTCCCAGATGATGCAAGGGTCTGCAGGCTTGTAGCCTTTTTCTGGTAGATGCCTCGAATAACAACCAGACCAATCAGGTACATTAAGCACAAACACTCACTTTCCAACCAGAAAGCATCAGGAATCAATGCACTCTGCTCCTACTCTCACCAGGATCAGAATATAAGCACAGATTCCAAGCTGTCACCTATAAAGCAGTTATTAAGCTTTCTGGTGATCAGCACTCCTTCTCTCACCAGGAGAAAACAGAAGCACTAATCCCAAGATGACTACTGAGAGGCAGAATGTGGGTTCTCCAATAACTGGTGGTCTTGCAATAGATGCTTAAAGGTAAGATGAAAAAAAATGATTTATCCTAAACACTGCAGTGTACACTAGAGGAGTTAGATGTGAAAGTAGGTGACTTAAGTTTTACCTGTCTAAAAAATTAAGTTTTAGTGGAGAGTCGCTATTTTTAAAACAGCAAGATAGATTGAAAGGGGGTGGTCACTTTTTTATTCTGGTACTGTGGAATACAGGGGTCTATATTACATTATCGAAGTTTCAAAACTTCTAATCTGATATGGTCGACACCATATAATCGAAGTCTTGAAACATAGAAAATGTAATAAAACACAACAACCTACAAAAACAAACCATTTAAATGCTCTAAGCAGGGGGGCCCACACAACCCCTGCTACCTAAATATATCAACTCTGTGATCGCACTACAGTGCAGAAATGATAAATCTTCCCTTTCTGTGCTGTACGGAGATCTCTGTTAAAAGATTTGAAGTTTCAAGACTTCGATCATATGGTGTCAACCATATCAGATTCGAAGTTTTGAAAACTTCAGTTTTCTGATATAGACCCGAATACAGTAGGATGGCCAATAAATTTAACACCTTTACTGAAATCCCCATTAAATCCAGCATCTTTCTACTGTGGGGACTTCAACTATTCTTTAATAAACTAGTTAAACTACATAGCCATTAGTAGACATGACCGATGATTCCTTGACACTATACACATCCCTCTGAACCTCTTAGAGCAAACAATCTGGACAAATCCTTAAATAATGGGGGGACAAAGGCCCAAAAATAGGGACACTATTGCTGTTAAAAACTTAGAAAGTTGACAGAATAACAGGTTTGCATTAGCATAAATTTTCTGAAGGATATGAAGTCTTAATCTCAAATGTCTGTCATCATTTTCTGACTTCAACCCTCAGTGACTTGCCAGTGATTTGCCAGAAAACCACAATTTTATGAGAAATGGACCAAAAATATTAAACAAAAATCTGGGAATTCTGTGAAAGTCTGTAAGGCTGACAGGTATGACTATACATGCTAAATAACTTTTACAATTAGTTAACCATTCTGTCAGTGGCCTCTTATTGATCCTGTCATCACATATGTTTTCTTCTTGCTTATGATCATACATATCATCTCCCCATGTTAAATCAGACTATAAATCGGTGACCTTTTCCTTTAAAACTGCTGGTTCTCCCCTGCAAATATCTATAAGTTTAGGGAATTCTCAAACATAAACCAGCTTCAGTTTCTGGATGACTTGAAGCCCACTGTAATCCTCCAGTGGATACCACTGCTAAAACCACTGCCTATGCCTCTGACTTTTACTCCTACTTAAAGAGTTGTATCTATAAGGTAGTCCTTATCTACGAGTATAATGAGAAATTTAAAAAAACAAGACAATGGTGGAATGCTCATATAAGTAAATTATAATACAAAAGAAATAAATTACTTAATGCTTATGAGATTTTCTTTCTGTCTACATTAAGATCACACATAAGCTAACTAGTAAAGAGCTTAAGGGAGCCATTAGGACACTTACAGCTGAATATGAACATAAAGTAGCCATTAAAACCAAAACCAACAACAAATCTTTCTTTTTTTTTAAACTTTGTTAGGCATTTATAAACTTACATCCAGCAACATTTGGAGCTCAAAACAGCAAATATTCCAGGAGACAAATTTAGGGCAAATTTTATCCCACCCCATAGTTTATAGTTATTAAACAGATTTGACAATCACAAGCACCCCTTTAATTACTATAGAACAAGTCCTTACAGCCCTAAAAAAATCCAAGAAGATCTCATCCATTGGCCCTGATAGTATACCAGGTTGCCTAATTACCAGTGCCAAATATGGTCAACCTGAACCCCTACTTATTTTTTTAATTTAAGCCTCTCTACTGGTTACATTCCTGAAGCCTGGAAACCAACCAGTGCTTCACCATTACACAAGAGTGGACCAACCAACCAGTGACCCTGGTAACTCTCATATGTATAGTTATGTAATGAGTTATCAGAGATTCCATTAACCTGGATATTAAAATATGTTAACTTTGGACCCTCATCAATTTGTCTTTGTCGAAGGTAGGTTCTGCCTCCTTAATCTCATGAATCTATTTGAAATGTTCACTAAAGCAGTGAATAGTGGTTCTGAATACCTAACACATAACTACACCTGTTTAAGACTTCAGGCACTAGTCCTCCTGCAGGCATTATTGATACACCTTATGCTGTGCGGTGTATAGCTAACTGTTTGTCTGACAGTGCCCAAGTAGTTAGAGTTACAGGTGAGTTGGGACTCTTCTATTTGTCATCCGTTTTGCAGACCTTCAGACCAATGATCCTGGCCCATAGTTATCTACGTTTGCAGAAGACTTCACAGTGGGTGTTGTTATTTGGGCTTCCACTAACTCGCAACTGCTCCATCATGGGTTAGACTATGTTAACAATTAGGGAATGGGCAATAGTTTTAAATTAAATGTGAAAAAAATCTAGTACAGTCTATCTTGGTAACCAGCCTTATGCTGTGTAGAGGATAGCTAACTGGTAGTCTGACAGTGTTTGAGCAGACAGAGTCCCAAATTCTATTTCTAAAAGCTAAAGGATACAAGTGTTGTATCACATGGCTTAGTGTTGACACCTCACCTGTTTGCAACTCTCTCTCTTTGTCCAACACTCCTGGCCTGTAGTTATCTATGCTTGCAGATGACTACAAACTGGGTACTGACATTTGTGCGTCCACTAACAACTGCTCCAACATGGGTTAGACCATGTTAACAATCTGGGAATGCACAATAGTTTCAAATTAAATATGAAAAAAAAATCTAGTATAGTTTGTTTTGGTAAACCAAATGTTTATATTTCATATAGTTCACACACCCTCCAGTCAGGTTCTGTCATAATGGAAGTGGGCATACTTGTTGGGAATTTCTTATCTTTTGATTGTGATGTCTCTGAAGTAATTTACAAAGCCTTCTATCTGGCTCATCTAATTTTTAAAGGCATTTTGTTTTGATTAAAAGAAACTTTAATTCCACTTTACTTGTATTTGTCTAAACATATCATTCAATTTGAGTGACCATAGAGATTTGTAACTAAAAAGATATGTGGCCCCAAAAATCTTAGTTTTCAAGACAGACTGGCAACCTTTTTCTGCACTCAGCCTCTTATAGACTGCTCCACAAGAAACATTTTCTAGCTGTTTGAGACATGAAACATTTGACCTTCCTTAAAACTGAACTTAAGACACAGACAGGACAAACAGTTTCACAAATACTTTGGGCCTGGAAGATGGTGTAGAGGATTAAGGCTATGAGCCATTAACGGGCGTCTTCCTGTGGTCCATGGTTTCATTATCTCAGCCTCCATTTGCCTATTGTGTGACTTTCAGCTAGTCATTTAAACTCTGAGTGCTTTGGGTCACCTGGAAAAATGGGCTTGGCTTTCAATGATCTCTTAGACTGCATGCCTAGTTTGACCCTTTGAATTTATGAACCTATAAACCTTCATCAGGAGATAAATAAGACATGGCAGCATGATGTCTTAATTTTACAATATATATATCACCTGTGGAACAAACATCGACTACATGTCAAGAAGAATAGTACCTTTGCCACCTGCAAGGTAAGCCTGTATAAATTGTCTGTTTTGTGTTGACCCTCCTTGAGTCTGGACGGAACTCTTGATTGTGGGTTTTTGGTGAAGTTGATTGCCCAGTGGTTACCGATGAACCTATGAATATGACATAGGGGTCTTGTGCAGGCTAGAACTAGATTGTCTCCCACTTGAAGACAGATGACCAAGTGAGTTGGGTATAGGAAGAGGAGCAAGACCAAGGGGGGGGTAAACATTTTAAATAAAAAAAGGAATTGCCATGGCCTCAGTGTTTAGAAATTTGTGTTAATAATGTTAAATATCAATGTGTTTCATTAGACCAGAATGCTGTAATAGTGAAACACTAACACACAGACTACATTCATTTTGCAGAACGTGTGTGTAATTATATAGCTTGTCTGCATATTATATATGTACTATCTGTTGTATTATGTACATGCCCTAAAGCAATTATCTTATGTAACATTGTCTATAAATGCTTGAATCTACATTCCTGCACTGTTTCAGCCATTACTGCTATACATTTTATTTTATTTTTATTCCCCTTACTTCATATATTAATAAAATCCAGTCCTTATACAGCATAACTATAAGAATAAAGCAAAGAAACTCAAAATTAAAACCCTGTACAAATTGACAACAGTCTGATGGAGGCTTTACCAGTCCACACATATAAGTTTTTCTCCCTTTGTCCAAAGTGTGGAAGCCTTGTAGGAAGAGGTTCTAGCCATAATATTCTACTTGGCAAATATCTTGATTCAAATTTCACCTTGAAATGCACTGTCGTATAAAAAAAAAAAAAAGAAAAAGAAAAAGAAAAAAAATATTTAAGAATAGCATTTCTCACATTATTCACTTTAAAAATGAATATTGACAATAGATAGAAGAAAAAAGTCAAACCCTATTATAAACAGAAAAAAAAAGTCAAATCTTCGTATCAATATTAATTTCTCCTTTTAATTACTGGAAATCATATACAAAGGCCTAATTACCCAAACCATTATCCCTTTCAAACATGTATGGTGTCCACGCAGTCCTCATTATAGACTTACAACCTTTTTTATTAGCATGGTAATGTATCCTTGGCAACCAACTATGAATCACCCTCCAAAACACACACACACACACACACACATACACACACACACACACACACACACACACACACACACACACACACACACACACACACACACACACACACAACACACACACACACTCACAGACACACATAGTCTTATCTGTAAATGGTTACAGTTCTAGCTTATACAGATTACATCATAGTTCAGAGACTTGACAGACTTCGGAGGGATCTCTGAGTTCCATCTTTTGGTGACAGCCTTCTCAGCTACCAGCATAATCAAATGAAGAATCCTGTTTTTACCAAACTCAAACTCCATAATGTTTAGTGAAACCAAAAGAAGAGTGGGAACAGGGTAATACAGGAGTCAAACAGATATATTAATATTTCCCTGCAAACTTTCATTAAACTGAGTCAATTTCTCATGGCCCCAAAATATCTAACCAGTCTCCTATGACTTGCTGCATACATATCCAACAGCACTGACCCATTGCCAGAAATATTCTAGTTAGTCTAGCCAGAGTGTAAAAAGAAAACTTTAAAAGCACTGAAAAGCAAAAAAAAATCTAAATTGATAGACTTTTGTCACATATCTGGGAAGATATACCAAAGTTCCCTATTGTCTCTTATCTATTTGACATTCTAAATCCCACTACCATAACACTCTATATTTATTGGTTAAATGTTTCTTGAATTTCCAGATAATTTTATACACCATTTTGATTAAATCTTTTCTGTTAGGGTTCACCATTTTTTGTTGCCTGTAACCAAGTTACCTATTCAGGTCTAGCCTTTGAGAATACATCAGCAAGCTTTATTCTACAAAAGAAATTTTGAAGTTCAGTGTGCAAAAATCTACTTACCTTCCATCTCCAAACCTAATGAGAAAATTATCAATAGTAATAAAGTGAGTGACAACAAATAACTTTTCCCAAAAATATCTTTCTCCCTCATTCCACTACCTCTCTGGGTATATACTTTTCAGACCTATTTCTGGATGTTCCAAAAACGGGGCTAGATCCATCATCCAATTGTAGTTTTGCATAGTGATATAATTTTGTCATGCTGTTGACTAAAGGACAATTTTATCTAGTCCAAACTCCTTGATCTTTTCAAGATTCTTCTAAACATACCTCATAACCCATTAAACTCCTCTATGTACATCATGTTCTTCTCTATGCTAGGCTCATTTCAAAATATCCTATATAAGAGGACAAGAAGAGCCAACCTTATATACAATTCAAAATCTAGAAGTCCTAGCCTTCAATCCTCTTTTGCTAATGTCAAGACTTTCCACTTCAGCCTGAGTTTCTTATTACATCATATGAATCTTGTTGCAATAGACTTGGGTTTTGTTAATATAGGCCTAGGACTCATTCGGAAGGCCTCACAAAAAGGTCGGGTAAATGATCAAAGGAAGAACAAATCATTGTAATACTCTGGGCCACTGTATTTTATGTAGTATAATCTTGTTCCAAATCTTACAATACTCCTGCATTCTGCTAACTATAATATGGAAGGTTATCTCTAATGGTTCTTCCACTTTGGAGCCCGCTACAATACCTAGATACTTCAAGGTGCCCATCTTATGTATAAAATTATACATATTATTGTTGTCTTGCCCCAGGTGTTAATTTATCTTCACAGTCTCCCTCTTCCCCTTATTAATTTTATACCACAAAATTCAGCCAAAATCTGCCAGGAATTGATGTATTACTTGCAGGTGTCAATAAGGGTTAAAGGCATATATTAGTAAATCATCTGCTTATAATGTTAATTTATGTTACATCACTCAGTCACTACTCTGAATATGGGGCTGTCCTCAAAAGATTTCCTAAGGGTTCCATGTAAAAGGCAAATAAAAAGGGGGCAAGAGGTACTCTTATCTACTTCCTTTTTGAATTGTGACTGTATTTATAATCTAGTATTATTTGTATATGAGCTCATGCATATTGAACAGCTTATCTGGGAACCCTATGAGCTGTAATCTGTCATGGTGATATTGCCAGTTGAACATAGTGAATGGTTTTTCCACATCAAAACTTAAAAGGGCAAACTTAAAATGCTGTATTCCTGAAGTCGCTCATCACCATGGGTCTTACACATTTATTCTGTGTACCACTTCCTTTTACAGTACTCATTTGATACAAGCACATTTGATTTGCTGGAAAGATATTTATTTATTTCACTATAGTCACAGTAAAAGATTTTATAATCATGGTTTATAACTGAGATAGGATAGTATGAATCTAGCAAAAAAAGCATATTTACCTTGTTTAAAGATTACTGAAGTAATGGCCTCCCTCTATGATGAAGGCATCTGTCCAATATCTAACCCATAATTACACAGGTTTACCAAGTTTCACCAAGAAACATCCTTTAACTTTAAATAAATCTCAAAGGGCATCCCATTAAGCCCTTGTGTTTTATCCTACCCAAAGATTTTAATATTCCTCCAGTTACTCAACTGTTAATATTTTGACTAACAGATCTTCATTTCTTCTCTCTGATTCAGCTTTAGAATTTGTATGTTATCTGTGTCTTGCTGTTGTCCATCTGCTTCATAAAATATATTAGCATAAAAATCCCTAAACTCATCTAAAATTTGTGCTTGTTAAAAAATGTTACTTCTCTTCTTCAAACATTTTAAACTTGTAACTAACCTTTCAACTTGAGAGGTTCTCGGTCTATATGTTAACTGTCTCAAATTCTGTGGTAACTCCTCAAATTCTATTAAGTTCAACCTCATGTGAGTCTGTTTAATTTTATATAAAGCATCTTAACTATTTCTAATTTACATTTTGTATACTGTTTTACCTGTATAAGCCTCCCTTTCAATGTCTCTCTCTCAATATCAGTAGTCTATTCTGTTTTTCTTTTACCCTGCTACTTGTAAATTTCATTCATGCACCACCTGTCTCATTAATCTACCCCTTTACTGTTTCCCTAACACTCTCTCATAGTGCTAGTGAATTATCTTCAAAGCAAAGGTATTCAGCTAATTTCTTATTAACCAACAGCATGATCCTTTCCTAAATTCCTGCACTGCACATAAATATATGTTAGCCTTTCTGTGAGTTAAGTAAACATTCTTGCCACTCCACTGACACATGGAAATGAACAGAAATAACATAAGGAAAACACTCTAATTTTTGTCATATATAATAATATTCCCTCAAAATAATAAATTTGTCCAAGTGTCAGTGAGTCATGCCTATTTGAAAAATAAATAAATTCTTGTTTATTTTTCCAGAGCAATTGATGTGCATGAGCCAGTCCCATATTTTGCAAAAAATTAGAGAAAAGCACATCTGTTCTGTAGAGAAACATGGATGCAAGACAATTTGTGTCACCTCCTTAAATAGCATATGCTTCCCAAAAAGCAATCCATGTGTGATGATGTGAGGTATTGCCATCTGTGCCAAGGAGAATAAGGCGGTGCATGTGTAACTTATGCCAGCATAGTTAGCTGGAGTTTTGTAAATATTTTTGTGTCATTTGACTATCACACTGACTTGTACAGATGCTTGTGTTAAAAATGTATCAACAGTGCTATTATAACTGATTAAATGTCTATGTTTAAACAAAGAATTCTGTAAGGGAAGAGTAGAAGTTTTTGAAAGTGTTCTATAATTTTCAAATACTGCAGCAGTTCTTAGCAATGCTCTGAATGTGTATTATACCAGAGTCAGGTGATCAAATGTGATGTCATTCTCCAGCACTGAGAGGAGGGAACTCTCACAATTGTTTGTTTTGTTTGATTTTCTTTGAAACCAGATATAAACATCTACATCAGTTATCACAGTTAGTGAGTTGAGTTAGTTAGTTCAGTGAGAAGCTCATCACCATGCCTTGTGGAAGTAAGCTTCTCAGCATCTAATTTTCCCTTGCTGTAATAAGTTGGCTAGTGAACAGTTATTCTTTAGACAGTCAGGAAATACAGAGAGATTGGTTAAGTATTGTTTTTCTGCATCTGTTTGAATCTGTCAAGATGTGTTATTTTTATTTCTCCTGTGATTGAAATTCTGATGTTTATTGTACTTAGATATTTAGTATTCTCATGTTTTCTATTTTATTATTTATTATTAAATACTTTTATGCCTTTCATTGTGACTGGTCTTTTAGAGAATCCATTTAGCATCTTCAGAGTACTTGTGCTTATTTTAGCGATATCTTGGCCACTCGAAAAGCCTTGCAGTGTTGGTTAGATTCATTTATATTAGTATCATTTTACTCAGTATAATTGGATACCCTTGTAAGAGCCTTAGAGCGGTTGACTGATGGCAGTATGGTTACCTTATAGTCTGGGCAGGAGGGGTACAGCTAGTAAATCTGTGCCAGCATTTCCCAGGAGTGTCTGTGTGAAAATCAAATACCCAAGTATGGGTGTGTCAGCTACTTGGAACTGGGACACAGTGCTGTAAAGTGAGTCTTGTTTGGGATCTGAAGAGACAGAGAGTCCAGTCCCAGGTTTGGAGTGTGTTCCCTGTGTGCTCTTGGGGGAAACTGTGCTTGATGCTGAGAGCTGCATCTGAAAATACTGTGTAAATTATTTCCTGTTCTTAGTGACTATCTCTCACTGGTGTTGGTGGTGAGGATTGAGGCTCCTTGATTTTTGGCCTGGGGTAAAGAGAGGCCATCACACCATGTACCTAATATTCTTCATAAACTTTCCAATTGTACACTGGTTGGAGCATTCAAATTACCAGAGTAATTGCCTTACGCCCTTTTATTCCTTTTGCTAATACATACCTCCCCTTATCATCTTGCTTTACAATCATTAAATCAAACTAAATGTGTATTTTTATTAGGGTTGCTACTCCACAGCACTTACCAGACAGTTAAAAAGACCCATCCAGCAATCAAGTGACAATAAAGCTTCCTTATCTGAAGGAGCTCCTATAGAAAGAAAATGACTAAATAAGTTTTCCTTAAGTATACCTGTATCCTTTCCCTTTTAATTATGCAAAGGAGTCAATTTGTTTTCATGTTATTATTCAAATAGTCTAAGTTAAAGTCCAGTTATCTTTTGTTTAGAGACAAACAGGCTGACAATAATTCAAGGAAGCACAACTTACCACTTCCCATTTCATAATAAAATATATCCCTTAGCAGTCTATTACCAAAAAATCTTCTTGATAAAGTAAGCATTAACCATTTTAATCAAGCATGAATAACTGTCTGCAAAACTATTCATCTTTCATGGAGAAGGCAATAGGCCTTTAATAGGACTAGCCAAATAATGAGGAAATGCTAATTCCACCTATCAGCCTAGGAATTCAAATGTTCCTCTCATTTCAGACCACATTTGTGTAGCAAATGCATACTTTCTTCCCTTTTCCTGGACTCACTTAAAAATACTATGTGCATTGTTAATACTGGCATATCCTTTCCAGAAAGAAATGAAAATTCGTTCAGTTTTTTTTTTTTTGCTCAGTTTCAGTCCATCTCATTGCTTATACTTCAAACAAATGTTAGTCCCAAATCAAGTCATAGATCTATTTTGGCTGGTGCCTCTTCTTAGACACCAGGTATGTTCACTCAACCCTGTCTCTATTCCGTTGTTGAATACCTATATCTTGCTGGGCTTCTCCATTCAGGCTTTGAGTATTATATGTTGATTCTCCCCACTCAGATGCTGAATTCTCTTCTTCATCTATACTGGGGAGATGAGACAGACATTGCCATAGCAGTAGGGAAACATATCACTAACTGAGCAGGGTAAAGCAATCTTACTTTCTACTTCTGTTGTCTGCATGCCCTTATATCAGGAAGAAACACTTCTCTTTTCCTCTTAGTCTCAGACAAATAGTCTTGATCACATAAAATATAAACATCCTTGATTTTCATTATTTTGCCACGGCATTGCATAGAAGCTACTATTCTTTCTTTTAACATGCACGATTTAAATCAGGCTAGAAAAGGACTAGGAAATTCAGCTCTAATCATTTGTGGTGCAAAAGCCCTGTGTGTTTATTCAATGAGAATCTCCTCATTGGAGATGTTATCCCACTTGACTAACTTGTTTGCTAAAAACTTCATACAAGCAAAGTTTTTTTCCCTTTTTTTCTCTTTATGGCAGGTGCTGTCCCTTCTTCAACTCATCTGTTCTCCAAACTATCCATTCTGTCCTCCAAAACTGCAAACGGATGAGAGAAGTCAGATACTGCACTATCCAAGTCAGTTAATAGACCCTCATGATTGTTTAATGTCTGCTCCACATTCAAACTCTTGTAGATACATGTCTCCATGTAAATAGACATCTTCTCATACATTTTCCTCATTGCAGTAATCCTATAATCCTTTCTATTGAGGATTTCCACTTCTGGGAACCTTGTGGGGGTGAGCAGTCTCATGGGCAGACATATATGATGATGTGGCAGTCCATAGACAGCAGCAAATTTGAATTAAACATGTACTGTACCCTAGATATGCCTTTGGATACTGCTTTCAGCAGCAGTATAAAAGTTAACTGGTAGAAGAAAAAGTGACTGCCATACAAACATGGCTGTCAGTCATTCACTCCTATGAGAATACTCACAGTGCAAGTAGGTTTAGCATAGATGTGAGGGTTGAGGAGTATTAGTGTTTATTTGTGTGTGTAGACATGTGTATATGTGTGTGTGTGTGTGTGTGTGTGTGTGTGTGTGTGTGTGTGTGTGTGTGTGTGTGTGTGTATACATCTTCCTATATGATCATATTGGAGGGGGAGGTTAGTTAGGGATTTAAAATCAGAATAAGTGTGTGTGTGTGTGTGTGTGTGTGTGTGTGTGTGTGTGTGTGTGTGTGTGTGTGTGTGTGTGTGTGTGTGTGTGCGTGTGTGTGTGTGCTTCAGTATAGGGAGTGCCTTTTCCAAACTGATGCATGGGCCACTAGGCAGAAGAATGCCACCATCAAGTCTACCAGTATTAATGTTGGCTAATGTGATTGAGAGACAAGTTAACGAGTGGTTAATGAGGTCCTTCTCATTGTGATCAAAATCTGAATTGCATTTCTCAACATCAAGTAAATTAACGAACCTGTGGTAGTAACAACCTAATAGATAATACTTTTTCTGAATTCCAAAGTAAGTCTTCAGCTGTTTTTCTGACATTCAAATCAGGAAAAATTATAGTTACAACCCCAATATCATTTATGATTCCACCATTGCTATGCAAACTGTACTCTGATATACATCAAGAAAACCACTGCATGCAGAATCTTGAACTGACAAGTAGCAAACTGACAACCATACAGAATTATGCAGGATGACATACTGTTTACTGCAAACTCTTATCAAAGCATCTAATGTATCTAATGTACCAGTCTCACAATCTCCTTCACAGACATAGCAAGAAACAAATGTATTTCTTAATTAAGTCTAGACTACCATTAAAATCCTTCATATTCCAAAGTATACATATAAACGAAATCCCAAGATAAACCCCATGCCCCCCCACACACATTAACAGGCAACCCAGCCTGAACAGTTGATCACCATCACAGAAACACACATCCATTCACCCAGACATATTTTCCTAAACAAACACACATATAGACTCTCAGTTTCCTGTCTAACACCCCAAGCTTGATACCCCAAGCAGACATGTATGAGCACACACACACACACACACACACACACACACACACACTCATTTAAGTAGCTTTGTTCATGTCCTTACAGACATGCTCAAACATGTACACACAGATGCACACACTAATAACCTCTTACTAATTATATGTAAATCATCAGTGTGCAGATGCTGATACTATTAGGAGTAGTTTGAAGGCAGTTGCAGTGTTTGCAACCAGGGTACTGCTGCTTGGCATTGTTGAACATTTAGACCCCAAATCACCTTTTTGAGATTTTTCACCTTATCATATCACCCCAACACTTCTAGCCTGAACCTGGATTTTGAACTTATGACTTCAACTCAATAAGTAGGTTTATTTTGCTTTTTAACATCAGTATAATATCAGAAACCCATAAAGCAGTTAGGAACATTGCCACATTCTTTTGGCAATCCACTACTTAATAAAATTTGTTTAAGGATAGTCCCATCAATTTCTGAGCTTGCAGCAGAAGTATGACTCTAGTTAAACAATCAGTTAGTTTTTCTACCTTAGCATTTTTTCCCTGACATTACACCCTACAGTTTATCTCTTAGTTTTATATGAAGAACAGTTCTGAAAACATTTCTGAAGTGAATATGCACTATAAACACAGTCATTCCATTGTCCATGTTAGCAGAAATTTAGTTGTATAATTAGATCAGCCTGGATTAGCAAGCCGTCAGCTACATGAAGCAACATTTTTGTCTGTATGAATAAGAACTGACCACTGGAACCCTAGCAGCAAAAATGTGCTGACTCTTTTCTATAATCTAGTTTGTGTCAGCAGTAAGACAGATATTTGAGTTACACATAATATTCACTTATCCACCTTTGTCCAAATTGAAAGCAGTTGCAAAAAATCAGCTGTTTGCTTTTTATTCACTTAACTGTATTAGTCAGCATTATCTGTGTCTACTTTTGGAATAGGCATTACAATCTACAAAGGGAGAAAACAAAATTATATATATATATATATATATATATATATATATATATATATACACACACACACACACACACACACACACACACACACACACACACACACACACACACACACACACACACACACACACACACACACACACACACACGAGTGCATAACATATCAACAAAATGTCATGACACTGAACCTCAGAGGATCAAACCCGAATGGTCAATCCTGAAAACATAAAAAAAAAAAAAAAACAGAAAACATCTTTTTTGCAAGACAAGTCCACCTTGTGGGGGGCTGTGCCCCTATACCCACTGTATACATACATACGAATTCTGAAATCGCATTACAGTGAGGAAAGGCTCACTGCACTGCAATCTCATTCAGGAAAAGCTGGCATTGTTTGATCAGCTGATTTTCAATCAACTGTAACAGCATTTATATATGTCAATGAAACAATGTTTTGTTGTAATGTCTGTATTCTGTATATAGAAATCTGCATATCTGTATATTCTGACATATAATTATTGCAATATTATAGATTTGGGGATAAAAAGTCAATACCATTACAATAACTGATGTCTTAGGCTACTGAAATGCATTAACATGAATCCATGGACTTGAGTAGCTACAGTATTTCCTCATTCTTCGTTCTGTATTAGTTCCAGAATGGCATTCCAGCAAAAAACTAATCATCGACCCATAATCGGTGAAAATTGTGTCAGCAATTTGGTGAATTTATTTAGGGCAATGAAATAGTTGCCCGAAGCACAACGAACCAATGTACAGTTAAATCAAACCCACCCAAGTGGGGGCTTTGCCCCCCACACATACACCCAACTATATATACCAACTACGAAATCGCACTACCGTTGAGAAAAGGGCAAATGTCTGTACTTGTCTGTTGTGCTTTGGGCAAGTATTTTATTGCCCTTAGTGAATTCAGAGAATCGCTAAAGCAATTTTCGCTGATTACAGATCGATGATTAGGTGTTCACTGGAATGCCATTTCAGTGATCTAATATAGACCCCATATTTCTACCTGGCCAACAACTGCTTGAACTTGAATGTGAGTTCAGTGCCACAGCTACTGCAGCAGTCAGATGCCATCAAGTCTCGATGAAGAACTGGTAAACAGAGAAGGGAAATGGAGAGGAGGAGCTTTAGGTTTAGAGAGGAGAGGGGATTTTAGGCTTAGGAAATGATCAGGTGTTAGTTCAAAGATAGAGTTAGGGAGAAATCAGGAGTTCATAGTTCGGGTTAGGGAACAATCAGTTTATGGCTTAAAGTCAGGGGTATGGAGTGACTGGGAGTTGTTCTTAGGGTTAGGGTCATGGTTCTGGTAGGGATAGTTAGCTTAGTGATAGTGTACAGGAATAAGGGTAGTGGGAGTTAGGGCACTTGTTTATACGAGAGATTGCAGCAGGGAATGTGAGCACTTACAGTAGACTTGATGACAGTTATGCACCATTATCTGAGAAATTGATATGCAACCATGCAAAATGGATGCCTACTGTGTAGCATATGATTCCAGCTTTGGTTCCCCAAATATTTTCTACAAGTCTCTGTGTCTCTATAGTAATCCTGTACTGAATTCATTCAGACAAAAAGCAGCTGGACGCACGTTCCCTTACCTTGAATCTGCAAATGTTCAGTCGTTTCTGTAGATAACCAACATCTTTACAATATATGCATAGTATGTCTTTAATGAGGTGAATCAGTATGACTTTTGTAAGATTCATCATTTCTCATGGCCACAACATCTCATGGGGATTTTTTTCTACTAAAAGTAGCTGGTGCACAGCAGCCTGCAGCTTAGCTAGAGAGCTTTATTTGATTTCAGCTGACATAACCTGTCACATTTTCAGTGTAATTGCAAACTTTTGCCATCTATCATTAAGAAATTTTCTTTGTTTGTACATCTCCATAGCTGTTATCTCAAAGCACCAGTCCTAAATGATGTCTGTCAGAATGTGTATAATAACCAACAGCATGAGGCTTGTTATGTCTTATAAGTTAATTGCAGGTTTATTTCCACTTTGCAGCTGTCTCTTTTATTGTTTTGCAATACAATTCATTACTATTCATTTATCACCTACTTGGCACACAACCAAAGGTGATAGATATAAATGTATATAGATGGAATGTGTACAGAGAGGTAACTCTGCCTCTAGGATAAACATGTCTAAATTAAGCATCCCATAAAACAACATCTGTCTTATCATTAATGACACACCAAATGAAACTCAAGTACAGTGTACAAAACTGCAAGCTGCCTTTCCTAGGATGAGGAGTTTAATTTATGATGTGAGATTTGTGTAATAAAAGTTTACTTTAAGAGCTGCGATAATTAGTATATTTCCTATTTCACAGAACAGTTACAGAATCAGAGTAACACATTTCTCTGCAAAATGGATTTTAAAATGTCTTCTGAAAGAAAAAATAAATTACAGATCTAAGATCAGACAAAAATATTTAATGAAATGGAACAGTTTGTTTGCCCCAAAATGAATAACTGTACACATTTTATTATTTAATAATTACCTTCGATTTATTACCTATTTATTGTCTTCCTTTAATGTTTCTGGATGGGATTTGTGAATGTATTGCATGGCATAGTCTTACTGGTATGAGATCAATTTGCCAAGTTCAACAGTTCACAGAAAAAGAATAAATGATTCTAAAAAGATGTCCTACACAGACAGATGCATTACACTCCAAAGGAACCAGCAATATGAATTTATTTGAAAAAAGTTTTGTAATTTGATTTAAATATTACAAAGTGATACATCAATACAGATTAAGTATATTTACACATCAAAGCTGTGTCAGAATAGTCCCATAAAGTACAACTAACATGTTAAAAAGGAATATAGCAGCTGTAGAACACAGCATGCACTTTACACAACAGATGCAGATAAATGTGATCATTATATTTCATGTCAGTATAATTGTTTTTCCCTGTCAGAAGCCTTAAAATGAAAAGCTTTATTTTCCTTTCTAATCCTATCACCCTTTAGTAATACCCCACTGCCACTACTATGAGCGTAGTCCTTATTGGGTAACCCCTTATTCTGAAGTAGGACAGCAGTATGAAAGTTGTCTTAACTGGCCAAGGATGATTCATAAGTTCATAGGTTCATTGATTAGTACTAGGCTAGCTGCCTATGTGGGCCATTTTAAGCCTAGCAAATTTGCCCATGTGAGAATCAAACACTGCACCTCATGTCTGTAAGGTAAACACTTGAACCATCTGCAACATCTCTTATTGCATGCGGTGACTTTAAAAGAGTTGTGAACCATTTCCTACTCTCATACACCTAACTGCATATCTCTTAACCTGTCAGTATAATTCTGGACAAGGCCAAAATTAATGGAGAAACAAATGCCCTAATTCATAGAAAGATTTTAAATATTGTTCTTATAAGTTTAGAAATCATCATCTTCATCAACCTCCTTTTTCCCATTTTCATTATGCACTCAGAGTGTGATATCAACTGTTCCTATCTCTTACAATTCAATGCCATTCTCCTACCTTCTTCATCAGTCATGCCTGACGATTGCAGGTCTTCTAGCACACAATCCAGCCACCTCATTACTGGCTGCCCTAATTTCCTCTTGCTTTCTTCCTGTCTGTCCCAAATCTTCTTCACCACATTATCTTATGCATTTTCTGCATGTGCCCAAACCACCTTAATCTGTTGACTTTGACCTCCTCTGCAATTGCTGCTTCTCTGGCTTCTGCTCTGATTTCCTCAGTTCTTCTTTTCTCTCACATTATGCATCCTGCCATTCATATCAGACACCTCCTCTCCATCATCTCAAGCTTCCTGAAATGCTCTGCCTTATTGCCCAGGTTTCTGAAGCATACAGTATACTGGTTGCACCATTATGTGCAACTTACTTTTCAGCTTCTTTGGCATTCTTCTATCATACACCACCCTTGGCATTCTGTGACTGCTGGCTGCAGCCCCTCTGATACTAGCTTCAGACTTCCCTTCATCTCAATCACCCTTCCCAAATACTTGAAGCTGTTAACTTGTTTCACTATTTTCCCTTCTTTCTTAGTTCTTAGCTTCCTCTGATTTCTCCCATGTGTTGCCATTACAACAGTCTTATCTGTAATCAGTTTCACCCTACATGCCTCCAGTTTTTAATTCCATTCCCCTGTCCTTTGCTGAAGTTCTTGCTCAGAGTCTGCCTGTAATGCCACATCATCTGTATACACCAACTTTGTCGATCTGTCTCCACGACCTGTGTGCTAATGTAGTCCATCACCAATATGAGCAGAAGTAGGTTCAGAGATGAACCCTGATAAACACCAACCCCATTGGGAACCCTTCTGTGAGACTGAACAATGTTCATACTTCAGTCTTTGGGTCTCCGTACATTGCCTGCACTAATTCTACCAATGTCGCTGGGACTTTGAACTATAGTAGGACTGCCCAATTCAGTTTTCTTGGGACCTTGTCATATTCTTTTCCATGTCTAGGAATGTCAAATTGAACTATTTCCTCATCTCTGGGTTCTTTTTAAATATCTGTCTCACTGCAAACATCAGGTCAGTTGTGCTGCATCCTTATCTGAATCCAAAATGCTTCTTTCCTATCTTACTTTCTACTACTCTCTGTATTTGATTATCAGTTACCGTCTCCAGAATATTCATACAGCATGACAGGAGTCTGATACCTCTGTACTGCCCAAGTGTAGATGTCACCTTTGTTCTTGTACATTAGCATTAGTATGCTTATTCTCCCGCCACCTTTTCTACTCCTTTTATCCATACTGCTATGAGTACCTTCAGTAGCCATTTCTCCCTTATCTCACCCACCTTGATCATGTGTGCTGTGGTTTAATTTGAGACTGCTATATTCCCTGACTTCATTTTCAGTAGTGTGACACTTACTACTTCTAGGGTGGGCACCTCATCTTTCATTGTAGGCTGTGTCTGGAGTAGTATAGCTTCCATGGGGTTTTCTTCATTCAGAAATAGCTAGAAGTACGCTTTCTATATGTCTTTGATATCCTGTAGACAGGTGAGCAGGTTGTTGTGGATATCCCTTATGAAGGGTGTCTGATGGCTATCTTCTTATCTTTCTGTCTTTGCCTTGCAACCTGATAAAAGATTTTGTGCCATCTACTGAGTCTCTTTCTTAGAAAGTTGCTAGAATAATAGTTTTGCATTAATATGTATTTTTCTGAAGGATATGAAGTCTGAAACTCAAATGTCTGTCATTATTTAGTGATGTCAACCCTCAATGATTTATCAGAAACACTACAAATTTAATAAGAAACAGATGAAAAAATGTGAAATTCTGGGTGGTTGAGATGTATGCCTACCTACTTGAGACATGATTATGTGCAAGTCAGATGTAATCCATGCAAAGGAAATAAATGCACAGCCTAAAACTTCCACCAGAGTGCTTTGAAACCATGACAAGTCCCATACCTCCTTCTGGAATGAAAGGGCAGACATTAAACTTTGTCATCCTAAAATGGATTAGCGACTCCATCCATGAAGGTGCTGGCCAGTGAAAGAGAGACAGAGAGAGAGAGAGAGAGAGAGAGAGAGAGAGAGAGAGGAGTGTCATAAAACAGTGTCTACTCACCTCTCTCTCTCTCTCTCTGGAGAGAAAGTTTGGGTTTGCATGTTCAGATTATCTCCATTTAAGGGGGTCAAGGAATCCTTATATGTTTTTGCCTTCAAAGAGGGCAAGGACAACTGAGGGGATATCACTCTTGGAAGCAAAAGGCATGCTGTCATCAGATTCCCCTTGCATGCCAACCCACTGAGTTTCAGCTTAAGAAAGAAAAATCACCAGTTGCCTTCAAATGATTCCACAACAGCCACCACTCATTCCTTGCATTCAAGAACAAATGAGCTAAAAGACCAAGCAGGAAGGCATCTTCATCTTGATGGTCAGGCACTGAGGAAAACATTTAAAAGAAAATAACTCCACAGTAAAATGGTGCAATAGAATATGGTAATCAGTGACACTGAATTTCACTAGTTATCTGAATGTGCAACAGGCCACTATATTCCTCAGCAAGACTTTCCAAGAAGTGTAGGGCATGCAGAAGTCTAGTTGCACAACATTTAACTGCTCTACAGCAAAGAAGACAGAGTGCAAAAAAAAAAAAACAGATACCATGAAAAAAGTGTTTTTAACAGTAATGTAATAAAAGGGGGTATAAAACACTAATATCAGGAGAACTAATTTTATTGCAGTGATAATCATAAGGATATAAACTAGTTTCATGTGCCTATTTTTATTACCCTCTGAAAAATGCAGTTTCACTACATAAAGTCAGTATGTTACTTGGCCAACATAGTGTTCAGCACAGCACTGTATAGATCTGCTATAGATTTACCACCTAGGGTTACCACTATACAGAAACCGTATGTCATGAAGTCTTAGAATGTCAGCAATTATTGCATCCTTCTGACAGTTGAGCTTCTCAGAATATTTAGTGCAAAATCAATATTATAGTTAGAAACTGAGAATGCCAACAGATGGAACAAGACGGATGCACTTGATATAGAATAAGATCTAGCTGCAACTCATTGGCATAAGAGTTGAATTTGCACATCTATACAAATATGGGGAACTGGCAACATACCACATGTTAAAGCAAGGATCAGAGGTGAAGCAGTCTACTCCACAGCTAACGACCACTTGAAATTAATGCAGGGTGATGTGCTGTCAAGTCCTGTAAAATCTAAAGAAGTTATATCAGAATGCACACATAAACACGTATCATAGAAGCAGATTTCTGAGGAAACTCAGATGTAAAAATATAAGTACCCATTTTTTTTTATTATTGATTTGTATATTTATGCAGATATACATGTATTTATATACTTGCATTTGCTAAGCAGCAATGTCCACATATGAAGTTTCTCTTGTTACTGGGAATTTACTTTCAGCGGAGTTCTGGGTACACATTTCCATAAATGATAAAGAAATGAAAATTAATGCATTCAATATTATACTTAACAACAAAGATAGGACACAAATTAAAGGAGGTTTTACAGATACAGTAACATGGTGTGTGTGTGTGTGTGTGTGTGTGTGTGTGTGTGTGTGTGTGTGTGTGTGTGTGTGTGTGTGTGTGTGTGTGTGTGTGTGTGTGTGTGTGCACATGTGCATGTGTGCTTGCATGTGTTTGTGTGTGTGTGTATGTGTGTGTCTGAGTGACAACTGTAGCTGTGTTATTTGTGCTTTTCTGCAAAATTTCACACCATCACCGCAAAGTTACGGCCATGTTTTAAATCACCTCACGCTGAGCACCATGAACCAAAAATGCAGTTTCAGCATTCATTTATGAAACCACAATTTTCTCATAGCTGTATTAATGAATGATAGAATTGCAGTCCTGCTCCACTGGAACCTACTGACCGCACCTCCTAACAACTCTTACCCAGTGCAGCTGTCCTTGTTATGGCTGTGGTTTGTATGAGTATGAGACTGAGTGTGTGTGTGTGTGTGTGTGTGTGTGTGTGTGTGTGTGTGTGTTTGTGTCTGTGTGCATGCGTGTGTGCATGTGTGTGTGTGTGTGTGTGTGTGTGTGTGTGTGTGTGTGTGTGTGTGTGTGTGTGTGTGTGTGTGTGTGATATTGTAGGATTGAACAGCACATCCTTGACATTTGTTGAATAAATGAAATTGGAATATATACATTGTGCACAATATAAATTTATAATCATCAAGCTTGATGAAAATGTCAGTTAACATAAAACAATACATCAGAGAAAAAAGCATAACATAACTGTGCAGGATGAAGAAGTTTGTATAATGCTGTCCAAAAGAGATAAGGCATGCATGATTGATAAGTTTGTATAATGCTGTCCAAAAGAGATAAGGCATGCATGATTGATGGCATAGTGCAATCAAGCAGGGAATGCCCTGTATAGTGAATCTTTAAACCCAGATAACAACAGCAGCTACCCAGCTGGATGACTGTTCAGTGAATGGTCACATGACTATGGAAAGCAGCATGTAGGTGGCATGACTCATGTAATGCACTTTCATACATGTATCAAAGTGCCCCCCAGCTGTTACTCCAGCACGGTGAGCAAGAGCAACCCATACAGTTATACAACAGTATAGTGCCAACTCAGTTTATCATATACATGGGAAGGGGATGGGAAGCAGGAAAATCAGAAATAGAGAAGAGCCAGAAGAAGAACAAACAGAAAAGCAATAAGAAAACAATAAGAAGGAAAGGCTGGTGTGAGAAGGAGAAGGTTATACTTTTCTTTGAGTACGTCCATTGTTTTATCAAAGAATGGTAGGAAGAAGATAGGAAGGAGAAGGGGTGGAAGTGAAGAAAGCAGGGAAAACAAACTCAGAGTGCTGGCAAAGACTGATAGTGGAGAGGGGAACACATGAGAGATGCAGAACTATAGCAAGAGGACAATTAGTGAAGGGGAGGATTGGACTACCTGTGGGGGCTTGGGAATTAGAAAGTGTTGGGGAAAACAATAAAGGAGGAAAGGGGGGGTGAGACTGTACTGCCAAATCAACTAAAAGGATCCCACCCAGAATGTCTCTCACCTGTCTGGCAGACTTCATGGGTTCTACTTCGTTTGGTCTCATAGGTAGGCCTAACAGGCTGTGCATTTGAGGAGGCATTCCAGGGTGCCAGAACTGGTGTCAACTCACCAGTCCAACTTTTCTATTAACAGCCACTGCCCTTCAAGATGGGTGATACAGGAGGTACCCTTTCCACCACTCTAAACCTGAGATGTGATGAGGAGGCTACCAGTGAACCCTCCAAGTCAGCTTCCATTGGGCAAAATTTGTCACTTTGCAGAGATGCAGACCTGGGAACTGCTGGTGATGTAGCAGTTAATGTAATGAATGGCACAGAGCACACTGGCTGCTGCCTGTTCTCTGTCTGCACCATGGCGGATCCTACATTCTGCTTTTTATGCAATTATGGAGAAAAGTGTGGGGGTAAGCTCTTCTGTCCTTTAATCATTTTCATGAATGCTATCATGTAAAAGAATAAGTTATGCTCATCCTAATGAGATTCTTGCAGAGGATTTTTGTTTTCTCCTTGTTTTTGTTTCTCATTTTGTATGTACACTGTACATTATATAATGATATTCCCAGGAAGAGTGCAAGCCTTTCTGTACCAAATAATGGTAAGCTACAAGTACTAAAACTTTATGCATGGTAGTTATTTGCATTACTGTCTTCACATGTTGCTTTGCTTCTTCTATTTAATCTTCAGCATGATAATTCTTGTTATCCTCTTGTACCTAATGTTATAATATCAGACATGTAAACATCAATGTGTTTTTATCACAAGTTTAATTATTTTATATATGTTTTTCCTAGTTTATCAACTCAGTTTGTGGCTGTATTGTTATTTAGGAGCTTGCAGTGAGCTAGGGAGAAAATGTGTGTTTCTACGTTTAAGTAAGGAGACAGGAAGGAGAGATTACCCCTCTGAATAAAAGTATTTATGGTGCATTGATGTTGTTTTCTATGTGATGGCTCACATGGTGTCCATCACAGTGACTCAGTTCAGAGCCTGTTTGATCAACAGATTATCTCCAATCTTCTTAGTTACTTCAACTTCTCCTGGGAAGAAAGAGTAAACAAGGTGGCCTGATAACCTTCATATGCTCTAATCATTCAGAAAGTTTCTGTATCACCTAAGTCATATCATCTCCTGAAACACATTGTGAAGAATGAGTTAAAGTCATAATGGAAGAGGAGAACTGGGAATTCTAGCTGAGTTGATAAACTAGGAAAAACATATATAAAATAATTAAACTTGTGATAAAAACAAGGCTTATCTGCAAAGCCATGGAGAGGATCATAATGGACCTCATAAATAAAGACATAGGGAATTTGCAGACCTTGGATCCAACCCAGTTTGGCTTTGTCAAAGGCAGATCATGCCTTTTAAACTTGGTTGACTTTTTCGAAACAGTCACCAAAGCCATTGATGAGGGAAAGGCAGTCCATACAGCCTACCTCGATCTGGCTAAGGCGGTATCATTGAAAAACTCATCAGCTTAAATGTTAACCCATACATCACAAGATGGGTTGCAAACTGGCTGAGTGACAGAACCCACAGGGTCAGAGTTGCTGGCGCCATGTCAGACTCAAAGCCTGTCACAAGTGGTGTCCCACAGGGCTCAGTCCTGGCCCACTCTTGTTTGGCATCTACTTTTCCAAGTACAAGCAAACACAGGAGGGTTATGGCTGACAAAGTTTGCAGATGACAGCAAACTGTTCTCTATAGTAGAAAACACATCTGTCACAGATATCCTTCAGAAGGGTCTCACAGAAACGGATAACTGGTGCCAGAGCCACGGCCTAAAGTTAAATGCCAAAAAATGCATAGTCATACCCTTCGGGAAAAACAAGGTTACCCCTAGCTACCAAATAGGTGGCAATCCACTGAGCACAGAAGAAGTTATCAGGGACCTGGGGACCCAGGTTGATAGTAGTCTGTCATTCGACACCCATGTAGCTAAAGTAGTTAGGAAGACCTTCTACATTGCCCACCTTATCATGAAGGGATTCTCATCTAGATCAAGGGAGGTTATAGTCTCCCTTTACTCATCACTCATCAGACCAATGATTGAGTACAATGCCCCATTCGGAATGTATCTGACCCGACACTTGCAGCAGCTGGAGAGGCCACAAAAGTTCCTCACCAAAAGGATAAAGGGTCTCAAAAATCTATCCTATGCTGCCCGACTGAAAGAACTCCAGCTCTATTCAGTTGCTCAGAGGTGACCTTTGCCTAACATACAAGGCCATGTCAAACCCAGATTTGATGAATATGCTCCACCTCAAAAAATCTAGATCCATCAGAGCCACAAGGGAGGACGTGCTGGAGGGATAGATTCATCACCCAAAGACTCCCTATGCTGTGGAACAAAATCCCGGTACATGTGAGGCAGAGCACCTCGCTGGCCTTGTTCAAGAGAAATCTTGACCAATGGATGGGAGATCGCAGATATACCCCAGGGATTACCTCAGTGTTACTGCTCGACAGAGGCACAGCAAAATAATGGGTATAGTTCCCCATACTAAAGGGGTGGCGGCTTGTAAATGCCCTCGGGCAGATAGCCTAGTATGAACCTATGAACCTATAATACCATAAAAAATCTTTGCTTTGGATAGGTGATTATTACTCAGTAGTGTAGGGCTATGTGAATTTATTTGAACTCCCCTCCTAACTGATCTGATACCATAAAATATTTCTTTGAATAGATGATCATTGTACAATAGTGCATAGCTATGTGAATTTATTTGAATTCCCATCCTAAAGGATCTGATACCATAAAATCTTTGCTTTGGATAGACGATTATTGTATAATAGTGCATGGCTATCTGAATTTATTTGAACTCCCCTCCAAACGGATCTGATACCATAAATGATTTGCTTTGGATAGATGATCATTACAGGATAGACGATCATTACCCAATAGTGCACGGCTAGGTGAATTTATTTGAACTCCACTCCTAAAGTGACTCCAATTAAATGGATGTCTGATATCACAGTTAACATCCTATGGGATTAAGTTAAATATGTCTTAAGTACTGCACTTAGACAATGGGTAAAATGCACAAGGACAATTAGAGTGGAGACATCTGAATGCTTCATGAGGTTCCTCCACCTGGTCAGCAAATGGTTACCAACTAATAGCAAACATTTGTCTCCTGGCAAAAAAAATTATAAAAATACTATATACAACTAAATTGTGTTAAACCTCATATGACTTGTACACCAAAAAAAAAAATCATGGTTTCTGGCCAAAATACAGTACAGTCTATGCTATTCATCCTTTAGCAATCCAGATATTAACTAACAAAGAATAAGGTCTATTAAACAGTACAGCAGAGAGTATTTGAAAGAAACGACCATATATTCCTAATTAAGACCTGCAATTTCTTCCAAAATTTCTTTAACTAGTTTTCCAACTGTGTTGCCAAGAAAACTGCAATAATACTACATCCAATATTAGTGCTTCAACAAAGGGAGTTAATAAGTATCAGTGCTAGAGGTCTTACTATTTTTATTCATCAGCAACCATGCTTTGAATTACTACACATCAAATGCAGTCTTTATATACACAGAGCACGAGGAAAAAAGTATTTACAAACCATTGGGCACCTTGGAAAAATGTATTCAGGAGTATTTTTGTTAACTCAAGAATTGACTAACCAATAATAATAATAATAAAAAGGCAGCAGTGATGATGCTACACTCCTCAAAGATTTAGCTCTGCCCAAATGATTTCAATTAAATATTCATTACTGAGTCCACTACCCTTAGAAACAAAGTAAAATACATTGGTCTGCTCCTTAATTGATGACTTTTAGAGCACCTGGATAAAACCTATAAACAGGGAACACATAAATACTCCAGTCAGAAGGAATCATATTGAAAAACTCAACCAGAGAGTCAAGTGCAGTGAGACATCAATGGTACTCACCCCTCACTGTGACAGTGATCAACTGCTGTGGCACACATCCTGTCCAGACGGCCACAACCCAACCAAAAGCCACCATGCTCAGCAATTAAAGGTACATTTATTGCCTTTTCTTCCAGCAACATTCAGTAATCCAGGCGAACAATGTATTTTAAGTCAAATTAAATTCTCATATAACATCACTCGTCTTCACCTGAAAGAATTAACACATTCAATTATAATTAATGTTCTGACTCTAAGCATGGAATACATGCTACCTATTCACACTGATTTCTCCACAAGATGGTTCCCAATTATAAATATCTGGAAAAATGTTACCTTATTTCACTTTCCTCTCATAAGCTGTATCAATGATTGACCATTAACAGATTAAATAGGTTACCTGCTGCAGAGAGTCTCCCTACTCAACTCAATAACTTTTCAACTGAGATGCGAATTGTTCATAGGTTCATAGGTAGGTACTAGGCTATCAGCCCAAGGGCCTATGTAAGCCTAGACAACAAGGTTTCCTGGCTTATGTCACCCAAGAAAGTTATTTTCCTGTGCCACTGTCGAGCAGAGACACAGAAGTGATCCCTGGGGTGTATTTCCTATTTCCCATCCACTCATCAAGATTTTTCTTGAAGAGTGCTAATGAAGAACTTTGCTTGACATAGATGAATAGCCTGTTCTAGAGTATGGGAAGTCTCTGAGACAGGAATCCATCCCTCCAGCATGTCCTGGTTATTGTGGTGACAAGGTTTATTTCCCTAGAGCATGTAGCTCGGAGGGATTGGGATTTCTTTAGGTGTAGCATGTCCAACAGCTCTGGGTTTGACATAGCTTTATATGTTAGGCAGAGATCACCTCGGAGTAGGCGATATGCTGTGGAGTAAAGCTGGAGTTTTTTGAGGTGGCCAGTGTAGGGCATTTGTTTGAAGTCAGTAATCCTCTTTGTGAGGTACTTCTGTGGCCTTTCCAGCTGCTGCAGATGTCTTGTGAGGTACATTCCTAAAGGGGAATTGTACTCTATAATGGTTCTAATGAGTAAATGAAGAGCGAACCAAAGCCACTAGGAAACTCAGGCAAGAAGAAATATTGTAAACGTATTTTAATAAAACCGTTTTCACTCTTGCAAAGCAGGAGCTTCTTCAGACAAATTAAAAAGTACAAAGACACTTCTTTTAAAAGTAACAGCTGCTTAATTCTACGATGTCATTTCCTTTCCAGCTGAAAATATTACGGACCACTTTTTATATATAATAAAAGGACAAATTTGTAATAGATGTTGTAAAAGTCTTCATAACATTTCCTGAACTCAAACCGTGTTCACATCCATGTGAACAATATTTTATAAAAATACAGATAAAAATCGTATGGTACACCGGAACTTTTTATCTTAAGCATACTAAATACCCCGAGGGGACAACAATAAACTACATATTAAAAAATATACATCTAATACTGTATTTAGTAGTATTGAATAATGCACGACTGTATATTAAAATACATATACTAAAACCTTTTGTACTTTTTATACTATTTTGAAAAATTCTGTTCAATACTACTAAATACAGAATTAGATGTATATTTAAGCAGCTGTTACTTTTAAAAGAAGTGTCTTTGTACTTTTTAATTTGTCTGAAGAAGCTCCTGCTTTGCAAGAGTGAAAACGGTTTTATTAAAATACGTTTACAATATTTCTTCTTGCCTGAGTTTCCTAGTGGCTTTGGTTCGCTCTTCATTTATTTGTTTTGTTTTTCGTTCCTTTTGCCAGTTTATGGTTCTAATGAGTGTCAAGTAGAGGCGAACAATGACCTCTTTTTTCCTGGATGAGAACCCTTTTATGATGAGGTGTGCCCGTAGAAGGACTTCCTGACTACTGTGGCGATATGACTATCAAAGGAGAGACTACTGTCCACCTAGGTCCCAGGGTCTCTTATCGCACATTCGGTGTTAAGTAGATTGCTGCCTATGTGGTAGTTCATGGGTACAGAGTTTTTACCAAAGGGGATGACACTGTAGTTTTTGGCACTGAGCTTGATGCCATGGCTCTGAAACCAGGCATCTGTCTCAGCGAGGTCCTTCTGTAGGATGTCCACATCATTTGGGGACTTGACTATGGCTTCTAGTTTGCAGTCATCTGCGAACTTCATTAGCCAGAGGCCTTCTGTGTTAGCCTGTACTTCAGAGAAGTAGATACCAAACAGGAGAGGTCCCTGGACAGAACCCTGTGGTACTCCACTTGTCACTGCTTTGAGGTCAGATTTGGAGTCTGCAACTTTTACAGTGTGGGTTCTGTCAGTGAGCCAGTTGGCAACCCATCTTGTGACATAGGGATTTATACCTAGTTTAGTGAGTTTAGCTATAATTCCAGAATGGGGCATGGTGTCAAGAGCCTTGGTGAGGTCAAGATAGGCTGTGTGAACCACCTTACCCTCATCTACAGCTTTGGTGACTGCCTCAAAGAAGTTGATCAGGTCCAGGATGCATGATCTGCCTTTCACAAACCCGAACTGGGTGGGATCCAGAGTTTGGAGGTTACTAATGTCTTTGTTTATGAGTTCCATGATGATACGTTCCATGGACTTGCAGACCAGGCTCATCAGGCTAAGGACCATTTCCCTAGACTATGTACCCGTCTTGCATGCTGCTGGCCTGGCCATAGCTCGTCCACTGTACTATTTCCTAGTCCTCTCCTGTTGCAACCACCTGCCTAACGGACTACCCTCCTTGGAAGCTCCTCAAACTAAAGTGGAATATCAGTTCCTTCACGGAACCCTATACAGCACACTTCCTAAGGACTGCTGCATCTCGTCCACTGTACTATTTCCTAGTCCTCTCCTGTTGCGACCACCTGCCTAGTGGACTACCCTCATTGGAAGCTCCTCAAGCTAATGTGGAATACCAGTTCCTACAGAGAACCCTATACAGCACCCTCCCTAAGGACTGCTGCATGTATGTACTGTCTATTGCTCCTGTCTACTTAATGAATTTTATTGAGCCACTGGATTGTGGTTTATTGTCCTAGGATAGGGCTCTGCCTTGAGTCTGCCAGCAGCATGTCACAGTCCTATCTTTCTTATTTTTCTCCTGCCCACCTTGTTAACCTGTGCCTGCTTTCCTAGTACCTTTACAATCTAGAGTAGTAATTCCTATCAAAGGCCACTAGGTGGCAGTATAGGATTCTGTTGTTTCCCTATTCCCTTACATAGAGAAACATCCTAAGCTAGGTTCTTGTAACTACTCCTTCGTAGTGTTATTGTTCCCATCTGAGGCTTTCTCCTGACCAACCTGCTCTCCCAAACCCACTAAATTTAAGGGACTTTTTCCTACCCAGTCTCTTATCCTACAACTAATCTTCCTACTTACCCGATAAGCCCTCCTGCCTTCCCCACTTTGTCCCAAATCTAGTAATTCGTTATCTCTCCAATACTTTAACACTGTCTTACCCGCTTAATCTCCCTGTAAGTCTCTCTGTTCTGCCTTATTTACATCATACTACTTTCCTTCTCTAGGATAGCTTACCTGACCCTGGGAGTGATCCCAAACACACTGACTGATTGTTTTTCCTTTTTCAGCTTCTGGCTCTCCTTCTACTTTGCTCTAGTTCTGGAGCTTCTACTCCAGACTCTACCCTCCTCCATATTGTTACCTCCACATCCGCTCTCTCATTTCTACGCTTAGCCCCTCCCCTCCATCCCTTCCCACACCTACTTGCTTCCCAACTTTCCCGCTCTGATATATTTATAGAGTCCCCAGTAGACGCGGCGCCATTTTTAAAGGACCATTTGCCTAGACTATGTACCCATCTTGCATGCTGCTGGCTTGGCCGTAGGTGAGTACCTCCTATAACTGTTGTAATTGTAATTGGTCTGATTTATACCTTATTGTATGTTCATCATTGCAGTTTTTTTTCGGATACCTGTGATAACACCCTTATTAGCGTCTTACTGAGCCAGTACGTATTAATGATAGCAGCTTAGAACTATAGGCAACGGGCCAGAGGCTGAATACTGTTGGGATAGTTATCGCCTCACCCCCGACAATCCATACTAATGTGGGAGGATAAGCGGTTTTAGTTACCGATCTTCTTAGCACTGGAGCTCTCTTTAAATGGACTCTAGATGAACGGTTGTTGCTATTGTACTGTGCCTCACCTTAGATTTCTGCATAGTTTTGTATTTTAAGCTGTTGTAGAGTAGTTAGTGAAGGAAATATTGTGTATATCCCTGCCTTTATTTAGCGTTCTCAGAACAACAGTTTTATATAGCTTATTGATGTCGGATGTACTGATCTGTACATGTCTACCTCAGTTGGCACCTGAATGCTTAAATGCATTTAACCTAGTTTGTTAATATAAAGTTCTTGCACACAAACGTCCAGTCTGGTGGACCCCAGCCATTAACAAACTTTACAATAAGAGGAGAAAGCTATTACATGATAGAACAAAATCCATAAAAGGGAAGTCACCCCTGATCATTATTAGTAAAAAATTACGAGCACTCATAAAATCAACTAAGGCCAATTTTGAGAGAAAAATTGCCATGGATTCAAAGGACAATCATAAGGCCTTTTTCAGCTATGTTAGGAACCTGGGTGGAAACTCACAGATATGCTCAGAATTAGTCCAAAATGATACAAAATCACTGAACCCACAGACATTGCCAACATACTGGCAGACAGGTTCAGTGCAAACTTCACCCCTCTCCCCTAAAGAAGAGATAACTAACCCAGCCGAGTGTAGCCTCCCGGACATCCCAAATGTGCAGGTGAAAGCTGCTCTCTAAAGCTAAAACACAGCATCAATGGGACCGGATGGTGTCCCCGGCTGTGTGCTACGAGCTTAGTGAGGAATTAAACCCGCACATAAGGCAGCTGTTTAATCTCAGCCTTACCACAGGATACGTGCCCAAGGAGTGGCGTCGGCAACTGTGGTCCCACTCCACAAAGGTGGCGCCTCACGGACCCTGGTAATTACCGCCCCATAAGCTTAACAAGTCTAGTCTGCAAAGCTATGGAGAGGATCATAATGGAGCTCATAAACAAAGATATAGGGGACTTGCAGACATTGGACCCGACCCAGTTTGGCTTTGTCAAGGGAAGATCATGCCTTTTGAACTTGGTCGACTTCTTGAAATAGTCACCAAGGCCATTGATGAGGAAAGGCAGTCCATACAGCCTACCTTGACCTTGCAAAGGCTTTACACAATACCCCACTCGGGTATTGTAGAAAAACTTACCAGCTTAAATGTAAACCCATATGTCACAAGATGGGTTGCAAACTGGCTTAAGGACAGAACCCACAGGGTTAGAGTTGCTGGCGCTGTGTCAGACTCCAAGCCGGTCACAAGTGGTGTCCCACAGGGCTCGGTCCTTGGCCCCTATTGTTTGGCATCAACTTCTCAGAAGTACAGGCCAACATGGGAGGACTTTGGCTGACAAAGTTTGCAGATGACTGCAAACTGGGCCATAGTGGAAAGTGCATCGGACACTGATATCCTTCAGAAGGGACTCACGGAAACAGATAGCTGGTGCCAGAGCCATGGCCTGAAGTTAAACGCCAAAAATGTATAGTCATACCCTTCGGGAAAAACAAGGTAACCCCAAGCTACCATATAGGTGGCAATCCACTAAGCACAGAAGAGGTTATCAGGGACCTGGGGACCCAGGTTGACAGTGGCCTTTCTTTTGACACTCACATTGCTAAAGTGGTTAGAAAGACCTTCTACATTGCCCACCTGATCATGAAGGGATTCACATCCAGATCTAGTGAGGTCATTGTTCCCCTGTACTCTTCACTTATCAGACCAATGATCGAGTACAATGCCCCATTCGGGATGTATCTCACCCGACATCTGCAGCAATTGGAGAGACCCCAAAAGTTCCTCACCAAAAGGATAAAGGGACTCCAAAATCTGTCATATGCTGCCAGATTGAAGAAACTCCAGCTCTATTCAGTCGCATACCGTCTGCTCAGAGGTGACATGTGCCTGACATACAAGGCCATGTCCAACCCGGAATTAATGGACATGCTCCACCTCAAAAATCCAAATCCACCAAAACCACTAGAGCAAGCGACTTAAACCTTAGCACGGATATAAATAGGACGTGCTGGAGGGATAGATTTATCACTCAGAGACTCCCTATGCTGTGGAATAAAATCCCGGTCCATGTGAGGCAGAGCACCTCGCTGACTCTGTTCAAGAGAAATCTAGACCTGTGGATGGGAGATCGTAGGTTTACCCCGGGAATCATCTCTGGGTCACTGCTGGACAGAGGCACAACAAACTAATGGGCACAGTATTTTTTCATATAAGGGGTGGCGTAAGCCACAATAATTTGGGCTAGGCTTATAAATGCCTTAGGGCAGATAGCCTAGTATAAACCTATGAACCTATGAACCTATGAGATTATGTGTAAACTGTATCTATTTGTTTTCATGTCACTGTGTGAACCTATATAATTAGAAGGTGTTGTACTTCATATTAAGACTTGTTTCTTTTTTTGCTCACTACACTGTCGACCATTGTATCGCACAGATTTTTGTACTCTTCTCTTTCAGTGCTACTGTTTCCAAACTGTGTATCCTGACATTACGTCTGTCTTTGCTCCTCGAATCCTGTACTTTTCTTACAGACTCTTGTCCTTTTTTATGTTCTTATCCTTCCTTGCCCTTCTTGTAGCAGCCATAACATAGACTAGTGGAGGTGACAGGTAATACTATAGGACTATTTAAAACTCATTTAACGCTGTTAGCTGTATCGTTAAAGATGATTGACTATGGGGCTAACAATAGTTGGCGTCCTTGCAGAGACCTACTCTAAAGTAGTTATTACACCTACTCTCCTTCCAATGGCCTGCTTCTTAAAGGAAGTAGAGGATTTCTAACCACTTGTTGGAAACTCTGCTCCCAAGAGCATTCCTTTTTCAGCAATTTAATTTCTTACAAACCCCTCAATTTCCCGCGCATTTACACTTATAGCCATAATGTATTTCTATGGTTGCTGAACACATTACTCTAGTCACCTTATTAGCTATAACTACTTTAGTGCTCAGTCGCTTGTAGCCTGAGATATGTATATTGGACTCCTTAACGCTAATGCGACTGTGGAATCATAGTATCCTCTTAAGCTTATACCTTTGTCAAGGTATAGGACTCCTGCAGAAGGATTTATCTAATTGTTTAAAGAAG
>NC_056734.1:291085629-291128129 GCF_019279795.1 Protopterus annectens | reverse complement strand
CCCAGATGCTATAATGACTGTTTCCTCTTCAGATGAGGAAGATGAATCTTCCATGGTTGATCTAAACTTTGTCTGTTACGTGTTTCTTATTTTTGGTCCCTCATCACAATATATGGAAACAGTTCTTTGTCAGTGTCTGCTTATAGAGGGCTTATTTTTTCCCTACTCTTGTCATGACTGGATTCTTTGAGTTTCTCCTTGATACACCTGGTTCTGCTTTGTGACTCACATGTTGCTCTTTGCTGCAGCATTGTGGAACTCTCACCTTCCTATATTTGTCATTGATTTTTAGAATTTCCTTCTTCAGCAAGAGGCAAAAGTTCTTCATTGCCATCTGCTGTATCACCCACATAATGTTCATCCATTCTGTGTAATTACAACATGTCCATGGGCACTGCCGCTCTCCTACTTAGGACACAACAGAAGAGTATTCATGGGCTCTGTTTAAGCAGTTTTATTTTATACAAATACATCACAATAGAAGTTTACTAACTTTAATTTAAGTAACTTATATGCAAACTAACTGCTGTATTCATGCATGTTTACTCCTTGGCCGCATTCTCAAAATGGCACTAGGGATGGTACATGCTTGATATTTATACGTGCATTGTCAGTCTTTGTTGTGCTCCTTAAAGATACAGCACATAGCATATGCTCTCTGATCTACAGGCACAGAGTTACCTGCCACTGAGATTGTTGATGCTCCCAGACCTCTCTTCATCCATGCTGTTTTATTCTGATTAATTTCCATTGTCCTGTGGCTCAATGTATATATCTGCACGGAAAAAAATTTCTTCTTCTAACATGTCAAGCACTTCCTTGGCAATAAAGTACCCAAAATAAAGATGTGTATATATAATTATATGTTATAGACGCCGATTGTGTTGAAATTATAGAGAACAATGTGCTACTAAATGTACTTGCCATTTCTCATATTACAAGTTAGGGTTACTGCAGTTTGGAACAAAGGCATATAATATAGGCCTATATACCACTAGGAAGGTAGCTCAGAACTGATTAGGCAAATATGATGCATCTTCCACCATCTTCTGTTTCAGATTTCAAAATCAGAAACTTGAAACTTTGTGTGCCAAGCCCTGTCTCCAATCATTTTCAGTGTTACATTTTCAGAACACGTGCAAAAATTACTGTATAAAGACAACGGTGCCACATGAAAACATTTTCTATGGAGATATACATTATTACTGGAGTAAAGTATAAAACCCAATACTAAACTTTCTCTTCAACAACAAACAGTGAAACAACCGACTTACCTAATATGTGGCTTTTCTGCACAGTCCAGAGATTACCAGATTTTGTAATGAAGTAACTTTTTCCTCAAGAATCACAAAATAATCAATACAACTTTACCCAACACTGCTATGCACAGTAAGGTGGAGGCCAAATAATAATTTTGGACTTCCTGCGTGTCATGGTTAATGTTTACCCTGAAAAAAATCAGAATGTTCCATTTTTGGAACACTGGGCAGAAATAGACAGTAGTTTGTTAATAATGAGAGGTCATAGAATTCTTTATTTATCCACACTCATGAGACATATACTGAACTTCATTTAAAAAGTAGAGCTGGTAGCTTTAGATACTGATGTACAACGTAAGTATGAGCCTTTAACAGGAAATTGTCCTGAATCAGTTCTTTCAGTTTTGCAATGTTTTTAAAAAGTATTTGTGTCACTCTGTAAATAAACATGGGGTAAAATCTACCAAAAGCATTTACCTCTTAGGTGATCACGGACATTTTGTTTCATGAATTTAGTGTTTGTTTTTCTCCCAGATGATGGATTGTGTTACAGGACCTTATGCATATTAACTTGGTAGAAAGTGCCTTTGTAACACCTTCAGGCAATGCAGAATGAGCAAGTTACAGTAAAAGGTTCACATACATTTTATAAACTTATGGAAAATACATTTTGAGGAAGAATATTTAAAAAGAATATTTAATAATTGTGAGAACTATGAATCATTGGATTTCAGTTAAAGCTATTCCTCATAACCTAAATTTGTAAATAGCTGGCATAAATCCCCAAAAGTCAATCCAACCAAATCACCTTAATGCAAATAAGAATCTGAATCTTTGTAAGAGTGATTTTGTTTGATTCCTACCTCTTTTTTATCCCACATTCTCACTCTCTCTCTCATTCCTTTTCTCTGTTTCTCTTGTTCTTTCTCTCACTGTGTATATTGCCATTGTTTACTTGTCTTAGTGCACATCTGAATAGAGTCATGCGTTTGTCCATGCTGTTTGGAATATCATTCCTCCTTCATAAGTAGCTGGCGATTGCCATGGTCTGCTGCTTCCTTTTGTAGTGTAGTTATACACCTACTATTTGTTTTCCCTTATAAACTCCCAGTTGAGGAGTCAGATGTAGTATATGACCTACTTGCCTGCTCATGACTGCCCATGCTGTCCTAATTGTGCTTGCTTCCTGTCTTCAGTATACAGTGAGACTGGACAGTGATGTCAGGAATCCATACTTGTTGTCTTACCAAATGAACATAAGCTGGTTGGGCACACTGTGTCTCCTTCCACTATACACTATCAAATAATGGTTAGTGGAGTATTGCATTTTCCATTGTAAACACACAGATTCACAATCCTCCTCTACCTACCATTTCACAACATCACATCACATCATATCACATAAAATCATACCAAATCATATGGCTCTTGCTAAAGGACGTGGCTTTGACAGCCCATTTCTTTGTCTCTCAGCATGCCAATCTTTCTGTCAAGACCATCGCTGGATTTCTGCTGACCACCTCTGGCACAGTTCTGCAGCGCTAACCTCTTATACTGCTATTCCCATGACTGTAGTCATTCATGTGCCTTACTCTCCCTTTCTTAAACTGAATCATACATATGCAGAACATTGTGCTCTGGAAATGCACACATTATACACAATCTAGAGCTGATGCTGCAAAGGTGCATAAGATCAGACGCATGCTTTCTCTACAGTCTACTGTTGCTTTGTTGTATACTATGGATATGCACATGTCTTGCTTACTGCATTGTCCACAAGACTGAAAAGTGCAGCACTGGTATACCAATGTCTCTTGGTATTATTCATTTTCAGATAGTTCATATTGGTGTATGCCACACTTACACAATCTGATTTTTTGCATAGAAGTTTCAAGTATCATTATGTTGTATGCGTTGTATTTTGTGACCTGCAAAAAGAATAGGAGCTAAAAAATGTTTGTTTTGAAATATTATATGATTGTAATTCCCTTTGACAATAGTGTTGACATTCCATTGTCTACCAGTTGCTATCTATGTAGAGGCAGGACTCAAGCTGTCACTAAAAGAATACAGGGCATAATTAAAATGTCCTATGCAGATGGCCTCAAGGCCCTATCCCTATATTCTGTCTCCTACAGGCTTTTGAGGGGAGCTCTATGCCTAACATGCAGGGCATTGTCAGACCCCACTCTGATGGACCTCCTGCACTGCCACACAAAAAAAAAAAAAAAAAAAAAAAAAAAAAAAGAGAACAGAATTAACCATTCCAAAGACTTAAACCTTGCCTGTGATATAAATAGGTCCTGCTGGAGAGATAGGTATGTATCCCAGAGACTACCCTGTCCATGTGAAGTGGAGTTCCTCCTTAACCCGATTCAAGTGTAACTTGGACAATTGGATGGGAAACCAGAAATTCATCCATGGTTTGGCACCTATTTCTCTAATGGACACAGGTAACCTGTAAATGGTTCATCTTCCAACTCCCTGCTTACACTTACCAAGGGTATCAGAACTTGTCAGAGATTTGGAATGCATAGCTAGGCTTTAAAAGGCCCGTGTGGTCATTAGCCTAGTGAATACCTATGAACCTATGAATCAAGGAAGCACTTCCTTTTTAGCAGATGGGGATCATAGTGCTACCCTACCTTTTTGGTATCTAGCCATAAAGAGACCAGTCTTAAATGTCTTGGCATGTGTTTGATTATATGATATAGTGAATCATAGGAAAAACTCGATACATAGTATATCACTGTTTTATAAGTGTATCTAATTAATAACATGCATTGCTTCTTAAAAGATAATAGCTCTGGTATGGTATAAAACATACAAATATGTGTGTGTGTGTGTGTGTGTGTGTGTGTGTGTGTGTGTGTGTGTGTGTGTGTGTGTGTGTGTGTGTGTGTGCATATATATATCTATATCTATATATATATATATATATATATATATATATATATATATATATATATATATATATATATATATATATATATATATATATATCCTGATATGTGAAAGCATTCCTGATGGCTTTCTTTCCATTAATTCTGAGTATTATGAAAACTAACAGCTACTGTTTAGATCAAATATGCTTAAGTATATATTTCACTGTGTTTAACTATTCTTATAAAATTTTCAGATTAAAGTTATTTATAGTTACTGCTGAACCTTTTTTTATGCTGGAAGGTATTTAAATCTACTACATCTAATTGAACATTCATTGCATACATTTTTCTTCATAAAGGGGTCCCAAATGTTCTGTTAATGATGGATATAAACTATGCCGTGCTAACAGCCCAGTGCCTTTGTGGCTAGTGGAAAACAAATGCTGGAGGAAAATCAAAACTCATTTTAAGACTATTGTTGCATAAGACAAAAATGCAGTACTTTGTTTCACTATGTAATTCATACTTCTTTATATTGCACTGCTTTTGGGGAGCTCATAAAAAGTATTCATGTGTATGTGTGACTCAAACACTTAATGAGAAATAATGAGAAATGTTAGCTCAGGAAACTGTAAAGTGACTGTACTGTTGCTCTGTAGAGGAATGCCTTCAGTGCATACTAGGAATTAACTAGAAACAAAGAAAATAAACAGTCCTACTTCTCATTCAGGGGCTAATTTGTGACAAAAAAAAAGAATGATTGGGAACGGTAGCACAACAATAGTAGCAGTGTATGTGTGTGTGTATGTGTGTGTGTGTGTGTGTGTGTGTGTGTGTGTGTGTGTGTGTGTGTGTGTGTGTGTGTGTGTGTGTGCGCACGCGCACATGTTCAAACTATACCTACGGCTATGGGGGGGCTCCACCAACACACCCCTAAAACATAAATAAACTAATTCCATGGTCACACAACCATGAGAAAAGGAGAATCATCTTAAAGTATGCTACAGTCGACCTTCTGAAGCTCAGCTGCAGCAAAATTCGAATACCTTAATCACAAATGAAATTCCTAACAAAATCGGCATGTGTTGAAAATTTTTTACAGATAACCAGTTTTATCCATATATATAATATATATATATAAATATATATATATATATATATATATATATATATATATATATATATGTGTGTGTGTGTGTGTGTGTGTCTGTGTGCACACACACACACACACACACACACACACACACACACACACACACACACACACACACACACACACACACACACACACACACACACACACACAATGAGAAGTACATGCTGACTGGATGGTACTTCTGTAATTATGTAAAGAGTCAAGATTTCTTTATACCTGAAATGACAGTATGAGTGAGGCCTGGATGGAGATTAGGAGTTGCTTTTTATGCTCCTTAACTTCAGTTGTCCTAGGATGCACTGCAGACAGCTCTGTGTTAAAAACTTGAAACATGCTAAATGCAGCAATTACAGATGGTTTTATATTTGTTTTGAAATGTCATCCAAGAAGGATGGGTGAGGAATGTAGAGCAAGTCATATGATTAATTTAAAATACCCTATTCATTGATGAATTGAGAGATTTTTGTGATTAGCTTTTATACGTATTTTGAAATATTAATCAAAAAGAAGGAGGCTGGAGGTATAAAACATCAAAGGACATAAGATGTTAAACGGGAGGGTGGCCTAATGGTTAAGGTGTTTGCTTTACAAACACAAGGTGCAGGATTTGAGTCTCACAAGGGATAATCGGCTAGGCTTACAATAGCGTGCAAGGGCATTTAGCCTAGTACTAACCTATGAACCTATGGAAGCAAGGCTTTTCATGAATTAATGCCTTTTGAATATAACAGTTCTTTTCATTAAAATATGTATAGTTTTATATATTTAATTAGCAAATGTGCTCTCTTTAGATGATTTTATTGTGTTTTTCTTCATTCTGTTTTATAAATTATATGCAATAAGCGAGATAGATATGATTATAAGAAAAGGAAGTAGGTTACCAAGAAATGATAGACTAGGCAACAGGTAAAGAAAGAAATGCAGAAGTAAATACAGAAGACTATGGATTTTCCCATAATAGGGTATATACAGTTATTTGAACAACGTAAGTTCAAATAAATGACTATATAAACAGTATCAAACTTGAAAAAGGAAGCCGGCAAGACGATAAACCTCAGCAGATGCACCAATTCCAGACACAGTGATGCTGATAAACTGCAAGTTAAAATTTTATTTTAAGCTCAACAATAATAGGCTTTTTGTCAGTGTCCCACACCAACTTCATCAGAAAAACAAACAACACATTCCAGCTTACACCTCAATAAAAAGCTCATAAATCACATGACTACTTAGCAATTAAGCCAACATTCACAACACATGCTCAAACCCTTCTCTGAGGACTCAACCTTACTGAACAAGCAGTAAAAGGAATATCCATACTTTTGTAAGCCATGCTGAAATAGATAAAAAATAGAAAAAGAAATTAAAATGGATGCAATCTACAAAAATAAATACAATAAAATTACCTAACCAAACTTCTTAATTTAAAAATACAAGAAATGGACAACATTCCATTTAAGCCTGGATAATGATAAGCTTCTAGTTTTAGCTGCCAAATTAATTCCTTTTGTTCTAAAAGTAACGTATCTGGACCCCCCCTATTGGAAGGAACTACCTGGTCAATGACTGAAAAAGTAAATTCATGACCCGGGTATTCCTTAACATACCTGGCAAGCGCATTCTCCATCTTCTCTTTTTTGATGGCATAAAGGTGTTCATAAAGGCGTTCCTGAAGTTTCCTGTCAGTTTTTCCTATATAAAACACCTGGCATGAAGAGCACCTAGCCAAATATATCACATGTGAACTGGCACCGTTAAATCTACCCCTGATGGGGTATTTGGTCTCCCCAATACTAAAAAAGGTCCCTGCTTTAATAAACCTACAGTATTTACACATATTGCATTTGTACATCCCCCTAACCGGGGCATGGTTCGATTTCATCTGTAGAATACTTTTCAGATTCAACCCCCTCCTAAACACCACCTTGGGTGTGATCTCAAACTGTGAGTTACCTTGCATGTCTAATCGTAAAATACTCCAACTTTTCTTTATGATGGATGAAATGTCCCCTGCATCAACATTGAAAGTTGTAATAAAACTGCAAAGGTAATTCACATGGGCTTGCATATGGGATGGCTCGGGGTTCTGGGGTGCTACATTATTGCCCAAAATTGGTATGTAGAACCCATTCTTCCTCTTACCGCAAACTTCCTTGACCAGTTCTGATATGAGATGGTCCGGGTATCCCCTGTTCAAAAAAAGGCCACGAATAAACTCACATTCTTCAAGGAAGTCACTTAACTTAGACACCATCCTCACCACCCTCATCAACTGCCATTTACTATCGACCTCTTCTGATGGAAGGGGTGACTGCTCTCAAAATGTAAATAACTGTTAGAAAAAGTTACTTTACGATTAATTTTGCCAGTAAAACAGCCTAGAGGGATATCCTTAAATAACTCCACATCTAAGTCAGAGATCCTCTCCTTAGGAAAATTTAATGTAAATTTAAAAAAACTGGTGGAGGTATTAAAACTATCTAACAGTGTCTCAGCCACTTCCCTCTCCCCCTGTAGGATGATAAAAATATCATCCAAGAATCTAGTGTAAAGCAGGGTTTTCTCCTGAATGATAGGATTAGGGAAAACAAACTCTCTCTCCCAGTAAGTCATCACCAAATTGGCAATGCTGGCCCCACATGGAGACCCCATAGGGACCCCTATTAATTGGTGGAACCAACGATTGTTAAAGGAGAAAAAATTACAGGTCAGAATGATGTCCAATAACTCCCTCACCATCAGAATGTCCCCAGCAGGTGCCTGTTTAATGGTCATGATAGCTTCAATCCATTCTAACGCTATGGAATGAGGGATGGAAGAGTACAAATCAATAACATCAATTGTCAAGAAATTACTCTCTCCTGTACAAGGAGTATGATTAACCCTCTCAAGAAATGACCAGGAGTCTTTAGAAATGTGGGACTCACTGGACACATACTTTTTCAAAATTGTGTCCACCACCTTTGCCCTAGCGTAAGTCACACTGCCCCTTGCAGTCACCAATTGTCGCATGGGGGGTCATGCACATTCTTATAAATCTTTGGATTGCCAAACAGGACAGGTATCCCGGGGTTAGGGGTACAGATATAGTTAAAAACTTCCACATTAATGATTCCATTAATGAACATGTCATTGAAATAAGTACAGACCCTGGTCACACTCTGATTCAACTAATTTTTCGAAACCTCCCTATAGGTTTCAGATGCCAGAATATTTTCCATTCTCTGAATGTAATCTACCTCTTCCATCACTACCAGTCCTCCCCCCTTGTCTGGCTGCATACCCTCACAGAAGAATTGGTTAACAATTCTAAAAGACACTTCTCATCTTTATTGATATTATAAAGGACAATTCGTTTACATTTCAATAAATGACGAATGTCTAAGTCACACAGTCCTTCAAAAAGACAAAGAGAATGATGTAAAGAGGGATTAAATGTACTTGGAACATGAAAATCCTTCAGCATCATGACCTGATCACCAAAAATAAGCTGGAAATTAAGCTTTCTAATAAAAAGCTTGCGGTCAATCAAGATATTGGCCACATCTGCACTTCTACTGGGTACAAATGTCAAACCCTTAGCCAGGAGATCCACCAATGGTGGGGTAAAAACAAACCCTGAATAGCTGTAAACTTAAAGTCCTTTCCAGTGTTGGTAACAATCTGACACGGGCTCATTACTGGGAATGCTGTAGAAAAGAGGCAAACCTAATTCCTCCTCCTGGTTCTGTATCTCTGCCTCCTCCCTGGAGATGGTTGATGGGTTGAGGCATTGTCCTGAAAATTTTGATCTTCGGCTTCTGGTACTAAATCAGATGGTTGGTTCCGAGAAGACAACCGGTCACTGTGCCGAGTCTGGTTCTGTTGGACTGAACCACCAGGAGCATCCACCTCATTCCCAAATGACGACCTATTGGTCCTAGAAGTATCTATAGCTGGCGTAGGACCGAAGGAAAAGGCAGCTGGAGATAAGAAATTACCTTGGGATCTGGGTGGTTCAGGATAAGCCACCCCCTCCCTATAAGCCTTCAAGTCCCTCTGAAGTTTCCTAATTTTATTAGAATTGATTTTATGCAATTGCTGATCGATGCTGGTGAAAATACGGTCGTAATCGTATCTATATCTGGAAGTTAGAATCATGTCTTACAGCCTCATCCAGCACGGTAAGCTCCCCAGACAATACACTGATGGCCTTTTTATAATGTTTACAAATCAAATTAAGTAATTCAAAGTGGTGTCTATCAAACAGCAAAAGTAAATCCTTGTGGAAGGCAGAGCCTTCCTCTAAACCTGTAGGATACTGCCAGGATCAGAGCCCCTTGGGAACCACTTTGGACTGCTGGCACTCCTCGAAGTAAGCTACTTCCAGCTGTAACTTCCTCATCTTTATTAATTTGTGGTCAAACATATTTAATTTCTGCGCCAAATCCACTTCCCCTAAAGAGCCTGGATGACTAGGGCTCCGTTCTGATACTTCATTGAACAAAAACAGCCAATTTAGCCAAATATGTAAATTAGACTGTACTTGGCCTTGCAACGAATCACTCATCCCCGTTGCTTCTATTATACCGACTCCATCCGATCTGCTGGTATCCAAATGCGGTGAAGCAGCAGAAACTCTACAGTCAGCCCCTGTCGGTCTATTCTGCAGTTGTTCACCAATCGCATTCTAACAACAAACATCCGTTGCTGTAACTGATGACTGGAAAAGTTGAGCCCCAGCAAGGTTGGAAGAAGGAGTCCTCCCCTGGAGAATGTCACTGCCAAACAAAGGCTGCGAGGACCCCACCAAATCTTCCATACGTCCTGAAAGAGAATCAACCTTCTGGGTGAGCAGATTGATCAAAACAGTTAAATCTCCCGCTTCCGCCTGCAGGGAAGGCTCAGGTTGTACATCAGCCATGGCTCCCAAACCACAACAACCAATTTTAAAATTAAGAAGTTTGGTTAGGTAATTTTATTGTATTTATTTTTGTAGATTGCATCCATTTTAATTTCTTCATCTATTTTTTATCTATTTCAGCATGGCTTACAAAAGTATGGATATTCCTTTTACTGCTTGTTCAGTAAGGTTGAGTCCTCAGGGAAGGGTTTGAGCAGGTGTTGTGAATGTATTGGCTTAATTGCTAAGTAGTCATGTGATTTATGAGCTTTTCATTAAGGTGTAAGCTGGAATGTGTTGTTTGTTTTTCTGATGAAGTTGGTGTGGGACACTGACGAAAAGCCTATTATTGCTGAGCTTAAAATAAAATTTTAACTTGCAGTTTATCAGCATCACTGTGTCTGGAATTGGTGCATCTGCTGAGGTTTATCGCCTTGCCAGCTTTCTTTTTCATGTTTGGTTTGTTTTGCGGCATTTCAGTTTTTTTGTGGTTGTTGTGGTTTGGGAGCCATGGCTGACATACAACCTGAGCCTTCCCCACAGGCGGAAGCGGGAGATGTATCTGTTTTGATCAATCTGCTCACCCAGAAGGTTGATTCTCTTTCAGGACGTATGGAAGATTTGGTGGGGTCCTCCCAGCCTTTGTATGGCATTGACATTCTCCAGGGGAGGACTCCTTCTTCCAACCTTGCTGGGGCTCAACTTTTCCAGTCATCAGTTACAGCAACGGATGTTTGTTGTGCGAATGCGATTGGTGAACAACTGCAGAATAGACCGACAGGGGCTGACTGTAGAGTTTCTGCTGCTTCACCGCATTTGGATACCGGCAGATCAGATGGAGTCAGAATAATAGAAGCAACGGGGATGAGTGATGCGTTGCAAAGCCAGGTACGGTCTAATTTAAACATTTGGTTAAATCGGCTGTTTTTGTTCAGCGAAGTATCAGAAGGGAGCCCTAGTCATCCAAGCTCTTTAGGGGAAGTTGATTTGGTGCAGAAATTAAATATGTTTGACCACAAATTAATAAAGCTGAGGAAGTTACAGCTGGAAGTAGCTTACGTCGAGGAGTGCCAGCGGTCCAAAGTGGTTCCAAAGGGGCTCCGATCCTGGCAGTATCCTACAGGATTAAAGGAAGGCTCTGCCTTCCACAAGGATTTACTTTTGCTGTTTGATAGACACCACTTTGAATTTCTTAATTTGATTTGTAAACATTATAAAGCGGCCATCAATATATTGTCTGGGGAGCTTACCATGCTGGATGAGGCTATAAGACATGATTCTAACTTCACCAGATATAGATACGATTACGACCGTATTTTCACCAGCATTGATCAGCAATTGCATAAAATCAATTCTAATAAAATTAGGAAACTTCAGAGGGACTTGAAGGCTTATAGAGAGGGGGTGGCTTATCCCAAACCACCCAGATCCCAAGGCAATTTCTTATCTCCAGCTGACTTTTCCTTCGGTCCTACGCCAGCTATAGATACTTCTAGGACCAATAGGTCATCATTTGGGAATGAGGTGGATGCTCCTGGTGGTTCAGTCCAACAGAACCAGACTCGGCACAGTGACCGGTTGTCTTCTCGGAACCAACCATCTCATTTAGTACCAGAAGCCGAGGATCAAAATTTTCAGTACAATGCCTCAACCCATCAACCCTATCCGGGGAGGAGGCAGAGATACAGAACCAGGAGGAGGAATTAGGTTTGCCTGTCTTTTCTACAGTATTCCCAGAAATGAGCCCGTGTCAGATTGTTACCAACACTGGAAAGGACTTTAAGATTTACAACTATTCAGGGTTTGTTTTTACCCCACCATTGGTGGATCTCCTGGCTAAGGGTTTGACATTTGTACCCAGTAGGATGGCAGATGTGGTCAATACCTTGACTGACCGTAAGCTTTTTATTAGAAAGCTTAATTTCCAACTTATTTTTGGTGATCAGGTCATGATGCCAAAGGATTTTCATGTTCCAAGTACATTTAATCCCCCTTTACATCATTCTCTTTGTCTTTCTGAATGACTGTGTGACTTAGACATTCGTCATTTATTGAAATGTAAACGAATTCTCCCTTATAATATCAACAAAGATGAGAAGTGTCTTTTAGAATTGTTAACCAATTCTTTTGTGAGGGTTATGCAGCCAGACAAGGGGGGAGGACTGGTAGTGATGGAAGAGGTAGATTACATTCAGAGAATGGAAAATATTCTGGCATCTGAAACCTATAGGGAGGTTTCAAAAAATTAGTTGAATCAGAGTGTGACCAGGGTCTGTACTTATTTCAGCGACATGTTCATTAATGGAGTCATTAATGTGGAAGTTTTTAACTATATCTGTACCCCTAACCCCAGGATACCTGTCCTGTTTGGAAATCTGAAGATTCATAACAATGTGCATGACCCCCCCCCCATGTGCCAATTGGTGAGTGCAAGGGGCAGTGTGACTTACGCTGGGGCGAAGGTGGTGGACACGATTTTGAAAAAGTATGTGTCCAGTGAGTCCCACATTTCTAAAGACTCCTGGTCATTTCTTGAAAAGGTTAATCGTACTCCTTGTACAGAGGAGAGTAATTTCTTGACAATTGATGTTATTGATTTGTACTCTTCCATCCCTCATTCCATAGCGTTAGAATGGATTGAAGCTATCATGACCATTAAACAGGCACCTGCTGGGGACATTCTGATGGTGAGGGAGTTATTGGACATCATTCTGACCTGTAATTTTTTCTCCTTTAACAATTGTTGGTTCCACCAATTAATAGGGGTCCCTATGGGGTCTCCTTGTGGGGCCAGCGTTGCCAATTTGGTGATGACTTACTGGGAGAGAGAGTTTGTTTTCCCTAATCCTATCATTCAGGAGAAAACCCTGCTTTACACTAGATTCTTGGATGATATTTTTATCATCCTACAGGGGGAGAGGGAAGTGGCTGAGACACTGTTAGATAGTTGTAATACCTCCACCAGTTTTTTTAAATTTACATTAAATTTTCCTAAGGAGAGGATCTCTGACTTAGATGTGGAATTATTTAAGGATAACCATCTAGGCTGTTTTACTGCCAAAATTCATTGTAAAGTAACTTTTTCTAACAGTTATTTACATTTTGAGAGCAGTCACCCCTTCCATCAGAACAGGTCGATAGTAAAGCAGCAGTTGGTGAAGGTGACGAGGATGGTGTCTAAGTTCAGCGACTTCCTTGAAGAATGTGAGTTTATTCGTGGCCTTTTTTTGAACAGGGAATACCCGGACCATCTCATATCAGAATTGGTCAAGGAAATTTGCGGTAAAAGGAAGAATGGGTTCTACGTACCAATTTTGGGCAATAATGTAGCACCCCAGAACCCCGAGCCATCCCATATGCAAGCCCATGTGAATTACCTTTGCAGTTTTATTACAACTTTCAATGTTGGTGCAGGGGACATTTCCTCCATCATAAAGAAAAATTAGAGTATTTTATGATTAGACATGCAAGGTAACTCACAGTTTGAGATCACTCCCAAGGTGATGTTTAGGAGGGGGTTGAATCTGAAGAGTATTCTACAGATGAAATCGAACCATGCCCCGGTTAGGGGGATGTACAAATGCAATATGTGTAAATACTGTAGGTTTATTAAAGCAGGGACCTTTTTTTTAGTATTGGGGAGACCAAATACCCCATCAGGGGTAGATTTAACGGTGCCAGTTCACATGTGGTATATTTGGCTAGGTGCTCTTCATGCCAGGTGTTTTATATAGGAAAAACTGACAGGAAACTTCAGGAACGCCTTTATGAACACCTTTATGCCATCAAAAAAGAGAAGATGGAGAATGTGCTTGCCAGGCATGTTAAGGAATACCCGGGTCATGAATTTACTTTTTCAGTCATTGATCAGGTAGTTCCTTCCAATGGGGGGGGGTCCAGATACGTTACTTTTAGAACAAAAGGAATTAATTTGGCAGCTAAAACTAGAAGCTTATCATTATCCAGGCTTAAATGGAATGTTATCCATTTCTTGTATTTTTAAATTAAGAAGTTTGGTTAGGTAATTTTATTGTATTTATTTTTGTAGATTGCATCCATTTTAATTTCTTCATCTATTTTTTTATCTATTTCAGCATGGCTTACAAAAGTATGGATATTCCTTTTACTGCTTGTTCAGTAAGGTTGAGTCCTCAGGGAAGGGTTTGAGCAGGTGTTGTGAATGTATTGGCTTAATTGCTAAGTAGTCATGTGATTTATGAGCTTTTTATTAAGGTGTAAGCTGGAATGTGTTGTTTGTTTTTCTGATGAAGTTGGTGTGGGACACTGATGAAAATCCTATTATTGTTGAGCTTAAAATAAAATTTTAACTTGCAGTTTATCAGCACACTGGAATTGGTGCATCTGTTGAGGTTTATCGTCTTGCCGGCTTCCTTTTTCAAGTTTGGGTTGTTTTGCTGCATTTCAGTTTTTTTAGATAAACAGTATCACTTATGTTCGAGACATGCGTGAATGGGCGTGCCTTCGCTGAAGGTTGGCTGTCGGGCTGGCACCTCGGCACCATAAAAAAAAATCGACTGCGAGTCATTACCAGACTCACTATGGCGACCCCTAACCAGGAAAAGCCAAAAGAAAAACAACAATAAACAGTATCACTTATGTCTGTACACTGAGAGAAATGATAAATTAAGTAACAAAATATACCCCACCTTTACAAAAATAAGTCTAATATAGTGCATGTCTTCCAATGTCCCTGATTTGAGAAATTATATACTCACTCTGTCATTCAAGACAAATTGATGCTCCTCCTGATATTTGTTAATTTGTTATAAACCCAATGCCTTTTTTCCCTGTTTTTTTTAGAAGGTAAGCTTTCAGTTTAATCTGTATCCCCTGGATTCATTAGCCTGTTGAAAATTATGTTGATTTATCTCATGCCTGAAATCAAGAGGTTCTGGCTAAAAGCCATTAAACCACTCTACATATTCTAAATGCAGTTCACATGGTGTGCCTTATCTGTATGCAAAAAGCAATGCAGGACAACCTACTTTGACAACTTCACTTTCACTCCACCCTCAAGGATACTTTTGTAATCTCTATTTAATAAACATTTAATAACTTGGTTGCCATTAAAGAGCTAACCATGATTCTCCATGCCCGTAGATGGGACAGCTGGGAGCAAGGACTGAAATATTAAGGACAATCCAGTCTGCTACATCATATTCATGAGGTATAGAAATGTGTATTCAGAGTCACTGTAACTTAATATACCTTAGTGTCTTCCCAGTCTGAAATGAAACTGATCATATCAGTAGCATCCTGCTCTCTCCTTGCCAAATGCAGCAAATCATTAAAATGGGGCAGAAACAGTACAAGTATCAGCATTTTGCAACTTAACAGTGTCTAAAACCAGTCATTAAGTAATTGATGTTTTTGGAGAAATTCTTTACTTCATTTTTGACAGATCTTTTTCTCATCAGAAGGGTATGCCTTTTTTCAAAATCATGAAAATGGTCTTATGGCAGAAAAAAATTCCCTAAAGATTTTCATATCCAGTGTCTGTTTTGCTAACACCTCACAAAACCTGATCAAAATATATTTTACGAATTTTGAAATTTAATAAGGCTGTTAAATTATATTACTTTACATTTGGTTGATGGCAGAATGAGACATAGTAGCTAGTGTGCACTTAATACACACTTTCTTTTGTATCTTTACTATCCATCTTTACCATCACCCATTCATTACCTGTCCAAGCACTATTAAATTCCTCATTGAATACCTTCTGCACTACCTATTATATCAGTCCACTCCATTTGCCAACAATCTTCTCTGGAAAGAAGTTCAGTTGATGATCAAGGCAGTAGTTAGTCTCTGCAGTGTTCTACTAGTGCCCCCCTTCCTTTATGCCCTTGTATTAAAAGATGACCCCCTTAAATCTCTTTGTCATAGTCAAGTGCATCAATATCACATCCCTTACCTGTGCTGCAGTCTGAAAAGAAGAGATCTATCTTCCATAGTTTTCTTCATATCCTTTCTATTTTATCACACATGTTTCTGGTGGCTAGTAGCCTGATAGCCCTTTCCTTGTTTTGTCCCCAGAGCTGTAGTATGGTTTGATTAAGACCATGTAGAGTATAATCATACATATTTATTTCTAGACTCTTACTCTGTTTTAAGCAGTCATTGCCGATTTCCTCTTTTGCTGGTAGTCAGTTACAGGTAGAATCAGTTCTCTAAGATGTCTTTACTCCTCTGATATCATCTGTTCCACTACTCCCTGATGATATTACGCTAAACGTGGCAGTTGGAGTAGAGGTTAAGGTTGGATTTTTTTACTTCCTGTGGTACAGAGTTTGATCCTCACAGCACTTATTTAACAAGATATTGCTCCCGGGTCACCCCTGAAAAAAGACTGTGGATCTACCTGGTTAACAAGTAGGATTATTATTATTAAAAGGATGCTGTGGCCAGAGAATCTACCTTATATTTGTCTGCAATGAACCTCAAATACCACCTGTCTATCCACTTGGTCTTCCTTTTTAAATTTTTCCTTCAACTCTTAACCAATCTTTTGCAGTGTTGTACCATGCATTATGTCATCAACAAAGTGACCAATGATGTTCTGCGTTCTCTCAAGTCTGTCTGAAGCGCATTGAAGAGTACTAGACTTAGGACTGACCTCTGAAGTACTCCATTAGTCTTGTTCCTTCTTTCTGTCATTGATTTGCTTACTCATACTTTCACGTCCTACCCTTTATTCAAGCAATAAAACAGTCTCTCATGCTTAGTCCTACACCATTCCTATAGTCTTCTTATCAATCACCTGCTTTGGACTTAGAAAAAGGCCTTGGTGAGTCCAGGTAGACCACATCAACTCATACTGCTATGTGAAGTCTACCTCTAGCCCATTCATAAAACTGTAACAGGTTTGACTGTTAGCTCATTTCTGTCATGAACCTGTATTTTGTTATTGTCCGTGAAATTGCTACCCTCCAGAAAAGCAATCATCCTTTCCTTTAGGACTTTATCTATGACTTTCTATACCATTACTGTTATGCTAATAGGCCTGTAGTTCCATGGATTTTTCATTGATCCCATCCAAGAGTACCACACTTGCTGCCTCCAGACCAATATCACAAAAATCAAATTCCTGCTGATTCTCATAAATATCCATCTGCTCCTTGTGTTCATTCCTTCTTTAGACAGCCAGCTACCTCTACAAGATATGTCCTACTATCTGGGTGCTATACTGTTATTTACTTGCAGAGACTTAATTCTTCATAGGCAGCAAAAGCAAGAGAATAATCACTGTCATATATGTGAGGTAGCAGGTCAACATCTGTACTTTATAGTGTAATGGCAGCACATTTCTAACCAAGACAAATGGCATGTGACATTCTGCATGTATTGTAGACTTACTGGATTATTAAAGACATATTAAACTTTATAATTACATCCTTCACCTTAAGCTAAATGTTTACATTAGCAGAAAAAAGATGTAAATGTAAACTATACTATAGGCTGGGGATGTCTTTAGACATGCATATTTCTTTTGCTGTAGATGCATGCATATGTGTTTAAAGTAATATACATGCAGTTTGAAGTACTTTTGGTATTATATCATAGCAACTGGAAACAGTGGCTTGCTACTGTCCCTCATTAACTAAAAGGAAGACCTTGATGACTTAATAAGTAGGTGGTGTACATTTGAAGCTGTCCAGCGTGTCAGCTCATAAGTAAAGGAAAGCTGGGGGGAAGGATTGCTGCCACAGTGCTCTGCATGAAATTAGCACCTTTACCAGATGGCATTTGGTTATGGAATAAATACGATTAATCTTAAGAGACCACTCGGCATATGCCAGAGGTGATTTTTCATTTTTATTTAATGAGAGACCAAAAGTTAGTGTGCTATGGATATTCGCACTCATAATTTATTTTAAATTGGTTATACTGTATTAGAAAAAATGATAGCATTCTTCCACCTCCTCAGTGCCATTTTTGATTAATTTTGGTTAAAATGTATTTGTTACAGGTTCTTCTTGTTTACCATATATGAGATAAAATTGCAAACACACATTATAATAAATATTGCTATGTTATAAATTCCGCCTTTATTGCAAGAGGCCCAACTATATTCTGAGTTTCATTGTCTTTCCTTTTAGATGGGAACAAGCCAAGTCAGAACTTCAAGTGATGGCCAGGCACTATTCAATTACTTTTCTTAATAGCGGAGACATATTTGCCTAGAAGATGTTACTTTCAACTGTAAATTCTAATGCAAAAAGTTTTTCTGTGTATAATTCTTCTGTTTATAAAAAATGATTTCTGTCTCTATACTGTTTAATAGTTTGCTAAATTTTAACGGGTGAGTAGTCATTATGATCATAGTGTTCACTTGGAATGTTCTCTACAAATATGGACTGGGTCTGATGGGATTATACACATATGGATACTGATTTAGCAATTGTTTCTTGGAATGTGAATAGGCTATTGAATCAAAAGGAAAAGGGGTACTTCAATGCTTGAATTTAATACAACCATCTTTAGACCTAATGCAAAAGAGACACACCTAGATAGAGAAGAGCATAGAGCCCAGATAGAGAGTAGGGGCATCATCTTCAATTCATGCTTCAAGGTATTAGACTCATTTACAGACAAGGCAGTCTTTGGCCTGAAGTGATTATGGGGGATGTAAGGTAACTTTTAGATCTGTATTCTTCCTACCAGGATTCTCAAAATGAAATTTAGAGAAATAAGCCAGACACCCTACAGTTTATGGAGGGAGTATTACTATATATATTGAATTGGAACATTACTACTGATCAACAGGATGTTTCTAAAGACTCTAGAAGAGTCTCTTCAAACTCTGTGATCCTGGCTGCAAAGAAATAGCTTGTTTCCTTGGATGACTTTTACCTGTCCCATTAATACCTATTGTGGTAGGAAAGTGGATAATATATTTCCTTTAAACAACTTAGAGCAACAAATAAAATTTCTTTGGTTGCCAGAATTTAAGCTGCTGGAAGAACCCTACCCTCCTTATTAGTAGTTCCAATATTGGGAAACCTATGGAAGAGACATTTACAGTTATGGGCTGGAGATTAAGTTCTAGGATCAGATTAGATTTCATTCTGGGTGAATAAGGTGAGGAAGGCCTGACTTGGAATGGAACATGAGAGTCTTCTCTCTACAGCCTGTGAATTAAATATTTTCCCCTTGGACAACCAGAATAACCCTAATTTTCTAGACATCTGGCTATGACATATATCTGATGCCCAGTAGCAAAGAAACATATAACTTTGATCTATAGGGAACAAAATGAGGTAATGAACAAGATGAGGCACCAATGGAAATTTATGTGGGAAGGAGATGTACAACCCCCCCCCCCCTCACCATACAGCAATGGAAGCAAATCTGTAGATTAAGATATTCTACATAAAGCAGGAAGTTAAAGATATTTGATTGGAAGTACCTTCTTAAATATTTTTACATGGCACCAGATATAGCCCATACATCTCCAAGTGCAACAGGAAAGTGAAGGAGATTTGGTCAGGGAAGACCTTGAATCTGGAGACATATATTCTGGTCACATAACAGGCTTATTGAGTTGAGAGAAAGCCTCCAGGAACAAGTGTTGGCTTTTCCTCCAGGCCCTTTTCATTACAGAGCCACTTTTCTTAATAGGATATCCTCTTGGAACCCATATGTCTTTTCCCCAAAACAAATTCTGTTTTGGTTATGCTGATGGAAAGAAGACAATTACCACAAACAGGAAAAAACCCTAATGTCAAGAGTATCGACGTGGTGAAGACATTGCTGAATGAAATGGAGCAAACAGGGAATGTGATGCTCATTCCTTGAAAAATTGAATCACCAGAGAAATGGCACAACTATATAAAATATGCCCACTTGCAGCAATAGATACAACACATAATTTGGATATTTGAAGTAAATTAAATTTAAATAAAAGCAGATTAGCTATAAGGTAAAATGGGTATCCTAAGTGGATATATAAATATGCAAAATTGTTATAATACTTTTTGGTTAGACTCTGTGCTAGACTGTTTTGTATAAGCACAATACTAAATTGTGACATTATTGTCATTAATGAATAATTTGGTGTAATTAATATTCTCCTGTAACTATTGCTACCAAATATATATATATATATATATATATATATATATATATATATATATATACATGGTTTACTATCAAAAACCCAAAAAGCACAACATTGAATAGAAACCACGAATTCCTGAATACTAATTAGGCATAAATGCTGAATCTGTTGAATGAATTCAGCAGATTCAACATTTATGTTGAATATCAAACATGACGTCAGTGTAGGTGCAAATGTAAGTTAAGCTCCTACATTGGCAATCAAGTTTTAGAAGGGGGACAAGCCCCCTGCACCCCCCTGAGGGAGGATACAACTCCCACATCCCCTGCAAATTAAATATTCCAACTCCGAGATCGCAATACAGTGAGGAAAGGGATACATTTCCCAATCCGCACTGTACTGTGATTTCTACGCATAACATCGAGTACATATCAACGAATGCACAGTTGCATTTGTTGATATGTACTGTTGCTCTCCCAGCATTTGGCAACATGGACATCAGATAATTGTCGTTCATCATGTCCATGTTCGCTGAACCCCCCCATCTACATTTTAATAGTAAACCTATATATATATATATATATATATATATATATAAATGGGAAAACTTCACAATGCTGAAATCCTGAAAGATCAAATTTCATATGGCTGAGACCATATGATCGAACTTTCAGAATGACATTGTGAACGGAGATCTGCATACAACGCGGAATGAGAGATTTCCCTTTTCCTCGCTGTAGGGCGATCTCGGAGTTGGAATATTTAAGTAGCGGGGGTGTGGAGGGTGTGGTGTGTTGGGGGGGTTGGATTTGTTTTGGAATTTCGATATTCCGAAACATCGATCATATGGTCTCGATCATATGAAATTCAATGTTTCGGAATTTCGAGATTCTGAAGTGAATCCATATATATAATAAATGCAATCTGAAATATACATTGTGATAAAATAGCATTTTAATTTTTCAGTCTTTGCCACCTATCATGTCACATAATCATATCATTTGGCTCTTCTTTTATTAACTCCAAATAAATACTGTTCTGTCATTAACAAACAAAGTAGTCACCCAGCAATGCTGAACTGTGAAAACATGAGGATTCCTGAGGATATCTGCTCTAACATGACCTCATAACCACATCCCATTACATCTGTTAGTGTTGCAAGATTTGCAGCATGATTGCACACTGTTGAGTGCTATTTGCAACAGTTCCAAGTGCTTGTACTGCCTTTTTGTTTGAAAAAACTCTCTGAAGTGGTGTCATGTCTGACACTAACTCATTGGGTACTGAACAGACAATCACATCCAACTGAGTACATTAACACATTTCTGCAGATGACTGATCTCAGTTGTGGAGAGTTGCGGGAGGATGCACAATCATGGTTGTGTACGCATGACAACTTCTGTGAACAGCTGAGCACAGCTGCAGACAGTTGCAGAGATGCACATGCAGTTATGTTTTCATGAAAAAAGGCTCTAAAAATACTTGCAAGTAGTAGCCATAATATTTAGGGTAGAGTTCTTACTTGTTGTAGGCATACTGTGTTTATTGTCTCATTTCATAGCTTTTGCCAGCTGTTTGCAGTCATTGCTTACATTGCTTACATTTGTAAATTTGCACTAAATCTGCAATTGTAGCACTAGGTACTGTGCACTTAGGGAGTGAATGACTTGAGGCACACTTACATGGATAAAAAGAAGTCAGAAAATTCATCTGATACTGGATTGCAACTAGTATTGAGCAGTATTTTACCATTATCAAGAATGCCTTTTTAGGCAAGGTAGTCTCCTCTAATTATCTACATAGACAAACAAAATCAAGAATATATGATGGTAGCACTGCTCAATGCCAGATGCCTAAACAAGACAATGCACTACTTCCAGGCTTTCCTAGCTCAAAAATAAAGATATCTTCAAAGTTATTGAAACACAGTTTCAGAAGAGTGATAGCACCCTCACCTCCCAGGGCTTCAATGCCTACCACTCTTTCAGACTCAGCTTTGAAACTTTCAGTTTAATTGGAAGGGGCATATCTGTATTCCTGAGAAGCCAAATCAACTCCAGACTCTTAAGGTGGGGCAATGACCATGAACTTCCCCACATCCTTCTCAAGAGTAATTAAAACTCTGTACTACATCATAGCCAATTATTGTACCCCATCCAAGTTACCTGCACCCCATGAGTCATAGCTAAACAAACTGTTATCCCACCCTATTAAACCTAATACTATTCTGTTGGGAGACTTTGAGTATCTTTCCATTAACTAGGAAACCTACACCATCCAAAATAAGTATGCAAAAATGTCAGCTCTTTGGACCAACTAGGTCAAGTCCAAACTAAGTATTTATAAGTACTAGACCTGGGTCTCACCAATATTGCCCTCCCCATGTTCAACACTTATATTAACCACATCACTGGTAAAACCAGACCACAGTGCAGTAACACTCACAATGAGGGTGAAACATGAAATACAAAAAAAAAAATTCAGTCTTTAGAGATTACTCTAATGCTAACCTATTCCAGCTAAGTGATGACTTGATAAAATGTAAACACCATCCTTACATTGATGATCCCATCTCACATGTTACCACATTAGTGGATAGTTTATATCCTCACCTGACAGCATGATGTGAGGCATCTGTCCCCCCAAAATAAATACAATGCCAAATTTGAGAAAGTACAATAACATGAAAAACTCATAGCTCATAAAAGCAAGCTGAATACCCAATCATGTAGAATTCAGAAAGAAAATCAAATCCACAAAAAAGAAATATGAACTGAAAATTACCATCTATGCTAAAAACAACCACAAAGCTTTTTTTAACTATGACAGAAGCCTTAGAAGCCATGACCCAGCGATATACAGAGCTAATACATAACAGCAGCACATACACATCCTCAGAGGATGTAGCCAATATATTAGCAGACAATAGCATACCCACACCAACCTCTCTGATGAGTGATCTTATCACTTTTACCTCATTTCTTTTCATTAGCATTATTTAGTTCAAAGGAACATTCTTCTTATGGCTAGAATTTGACAACAGCATCTCATTTCCTTCAGGTAAATGTCAGAATTGTGCTGTCTTATTGTCCTTTTTTTAATTTCTAATGCACACTTTTTTTGTTTTTAAGTCAGCTTATTGTTTACCATCTACTTCTTTGAATTGTTTTTGGTGGACCGTGTGATTGATCTTTGGTTGTGTAGCATTGTTATAGTTTTTAAACATAGATTTTCTCAGTTCAGAATGTGTGATAAGCAATAACATTTATTTGGCCAAAGATTGCTATGTACTGTATTTATTTCTGCTAATCAGATATTGTTTAGTTGTGTGTTCAGTACTTTTTCTTTGACAAATGTAAGAAAAGAATTACCACATAATAGACAGTAACTAGTAGGTAAGCAGCCACAATATTAGTGTAATGGCTGCAATTAACTAAGGAAAATCAAATCATGTGACATTCCACATGACCAAGCCTTGTGCAAGTATTAAAGGCACACTACACGGCACTATGCACTACAGATATTTGCTCATTATTTTTATTCTTCCTTGCCTCTCTCTCATGATGACACTCTTCCTTTGAATTCCTTTGTGGCATTTGAAGCAAAATGTTAATTTATTGCCTCTACTTCCTATGCATCTGCAACCTCCCTCCCACTTTTGCTCTGTGGGGTTCTTCACCTTCTTCATCTTTAACCTATACAGCCTAGCATCTCACAATCAAATGTTCACTTCTTCCAGCTTTAAACTGTCAGTCATACTTTCCTACTCCTTTTTCATTCCATCCCATTGATTTCTCCAGATGTCATATGTTGATCTTATCCATCCTCTTCTTTCGTCAACCTGGTGCTGAAGGGATTAGCCAAAATTCCATGTGGCCTATACCACCTTCTTGTCTATTCCAGTTAATCTGATTATCAAACATTCTTTTGTAACAGGAAACCCTTCTTACCTCCTAAAGCCAGGTATCATCACTGTCATTACTAAATCCACATCACCTGCTGATTGAGTCTAGTCCTTTCCATATATATTCTCTACCCCTGTTTAGTAAAACTCTTGAAAAGATCATTCCATTCAACTAACTAACCACCTCAACTCTAAGGCCCTTAGTGTGTCATCCAAATACATTTTGGATCAGGACACACTATCACTAGAAGATCACTTTCCTTCTTTAATACAGTACACAAGAATACATTGGAAGATGTGCTAATAGGTGATTTTTTTCTATTTCTTTTCTATCTTCTGCCGTCTGATTGTGGTTGAACATGGATTCCAACATCTATTCACTTCTGCCATTAGTTGATTTTCCAGATATCTTAAAAACTACACAGTTAGCTTTCAAATTAATGCTATACATTCCAGTACTATGGTACTGCACAGTATATCTTTGGGCCCTCACTTTTCTAGCTTTATTTATTCAAGTGCTACTGTAACCCCCTGATAGAACATGACCCATCACGCTGCTGATAGTGAGTTCATCTGGTCTGACACTTCATAAGTCCCCATTGAGTATCAAATGCAGACAGGCCTCCTGAGAAACAATGCATGGTACAGATGATAAAAATCAAAGTTATGTTGTTTTAGACCAAGAGCAGAAGTAGCTTATTCCCAAACTCTGATCATTCCAGAATTCTTCTTGTAATTTACTTAAAGCTGTCAGATTTTTATTAGTATTATGTAGTACTATTACTAACTCATAGCTGACTTTTTGACTGCACACAGATAATGGACACTTCGTTGCTGGAAACCAGCTATAGGAAAATCTCATCATTACTGCTGAAAGACTGTATACTTGCAGTAAGGATGTGCTCCTTCCTGCCGCTGAATTTGTTCTTCAGTAAAATCCTTCTGTTAAGGCAACTTCCTTAAACTAAAGCATAATTCCATCACACCTCATGGAATTCCAGGCCTCATTTTTATACCATTGTTATTCGGAAGTTCTGCACCTCTATTTTGACCCCGATACTAGCCTCTCCAGTGTCACAGATTCCAAGGTACTTTGCTCCAACAATCCTGGTTCCTCTTCAGTCTCCTTCTCTCACTATTCATTTACCTCAAATCATAAAGTCTCCAATCAGTCACTTAAAGTTTGGAGGATCATACCAGCTATTATTTAGAGGGGCCCTATTCTCCCATACTTCCAGTTATCATTATCATTAAAAGCCTGCCACTCCTCACTAAATACCATCAGAAGAACCTGGACAATCATCCAAAGAGTATTGTTACAATGATCATCATCAGGAGTGCAAAAATCCACTTCTCACTGTCTTACACATGATTTACCACCTATGTTTCCTCTGTAGTATTCCAAAGGAATTCCAAAAGGGTTTTCCCTAACCTCTGTCTTTCCTTAGGGATACTGGCAGCTAACTTTTATTCTACTAACCTTATTGCCCTTTTCTTCTGCTCTGTATCTGACTTTTACCTGCCTTACATTTTGTACACCCCCTTCTTTTCTCCCTCATATAGACAACAGGCTGGCAATAAAATCATTGGTAATCTCAGTTTATTCTTATTATAACAGTGTATCTGTTTTTCTTCTATTCTAACTTGAAAATTTGTTAATCTCTGTTTATTATTTACATGTTTATTTTTGATCTATGTCATTCATAACTAAGCTGTGGCTGAAATGGAGACCTCATGGTCAAGCCACCAACCTGTTCAAACTAAAAAAAAATACTGTGTTGGCTCACCTCATTCTAACAACTATTGCACTGTTGTCCAATGAAAGATCACCCATCTAACATCAATCATATTTCCAATTTCCAATATTTCTAGATCTCACAAACAGCCTACATCTCAGAAAATAGTTTTATCATATTATCTAATTATGTGGACATTTTTACCTGTTATAGCACTGGTATATATGTAACTCTGCTGCTCAAAATTATTGCTTGCTCTTAAGAAAAGTAGCAGTTTACTGTACCTGTTCAAGCAAAACTAATTATGTGCCTTCAATAGGTCATAAGTATGAAAAGTTGTTATCTTAAAGTGCTTGAAAATACATTAATATTGCATTACTTTGTTTACCTCAAACTTTGTTTTGTGTTTTTGTTTGTTTGTGTGTGTGTTTTGGGTGTTTTTGTTTTATGTATTAGACTGTGAGCCTTACCTTTTCCATGTAGTTATGTTTAGGTCTGCAGTATTCATACATATGAACCGCAACTTGGTGTCTACTTCCTTCACTTTTTGCCCACCCCATCCCCAGGTACCTCCTCCCACTAAACTTGTGACCCTCATTCCACCTTATTGTCACTTGATATCTTAACCCTTCCAGGAACTACAACTTTTACCAGTTAATGGTTTCTGTGACTATATCTCCATCACCCCAACTTTTCATACATTTAACAGATACTGTACCTGTATATTTTGGCTGTGTAATATCAAAGACATTTTAATATTACCAACTTTCCATCTTTCATATCCTGCCCTTTTTTATGTGTATCTGCATCGCTCACTTATCCAGTTAGAAATGTTCACTCTAGGAGTTCAAGATGGCCGCTGTTCTGTGGGCACTGTAAGCACCTAGCTCTCTGAAATACCCTGGATTATAATAAACCCAGAAGACAGTGCAAACTAAAAAACAAATAAATACGACTGAATATCTATTCCAGACAACAAACAGCATTCAAAAGAAGGGAAAAAAAGCAACAGCTTCCTTTTTAAAACAAAAGGATTAACTAAGATTCTAGAAATCATGTGTAGCCATGTGGTGCTGTGGTCCTGCATAAAGTCTACAAAACTTGCCTAAAAGCAGGATGTCGAAAGAAGAAAATAATATGGAGACTTTAACAACTAAAACCAAATTCTCGATACTAGCCTCACCAGACAAAGAGACAACTTCAAAAAGACAGAGGACAAATAAGCAATCTGACAATTCCAAGCCTGCAAATAAAACCTAGTCAGAACAGCCAGCTAGCCTGGAAGATATAAAACAGCTTTATTGCCTATTCAACAAGCAATACATGGCCTATACACACAGTTTCAAACATTTGGAGACTCATTTAATCAAATTCTAATCAGAATTGAAAAATCTGAAGCAAAAATATTAGAAAATGAAATAAAATTAGACTTTATATCTCAGAGAACTGATTCCCATGACAAAGAGCTGCAAAGTCTACAAGCAAAAATAATAGATTTAGAAGCAAGAGCTCAGAGAAACAATATTATCATAAGGGGAATCCCTGGAACTGTATCACACATTGATCTAATACCAACTATCAAACTCATACTAAAATCTTTACTAGATGATTCTGAGGCAACTCAACAAATAATAATAGAGAGAGCCCACAGAGCTCTGAGAGAAGCTCAATCATCCTTGAGACCCAGTCATGTGTATGCCAAAATCTTAAACTATCAAGATGTAAATAAAATAATCTTTGCAGCAAAGAAGAAAGGGATACTCACCTGGAATAATAGTGGAATTTCCTTTGCTCAAGATCTGCCTCTTCAGATAAGTTAAGCAAGGCAGCTTCTATCTCCATACTGCAAGTTTCTGATAGAAAAGAAAATAAAGTTCCAGATGAAATACCCAAACCTTCTAATTTTCAATGTAAAAGATGTTAAATACATGATTGCTAACCCCAAGGAAGCAAAAGAGACTTTCCTGTCAGTTTTCAAGCAGATTCCACCTCCAGAAACTAAATAAAATGCCTGGAAATTAAAAATGACCCTTGAGTAAAAATCAGACCGATTTGTGAGTGTTTTTGATGGGATACACACCCTGAGAGCTTCCCCTTGCTGCCTAGGCCCTTAAATCAATGATGGGAGCCACGAGGAACACAGAAAAAGGAAATGAAAACCGAGTAGGAACTAAAATTCAACTGTCGTTTTCGATGCGTGTAATATAAGGTGACACCATTTCCCAGGAAACTGGTATGTTAAAACAGTCCCCCTTCGAGCTCAAAATTTTCACTATAAAACCAAAACGACCTAAAAGGAAGGTGCAGCAAGACCAAGAAGTGATTTCTGACTCAAAATCACAAAAATTGACATAAAACAATTAATAAGACAACAACTGACTGAAAGATGACTAGTAAATCCTGCAAATATGACTTTGAAGAATCAGAAGAATAAGGTACTGTTTTACCAAAACAAAATTGTGACTTTGATTCTCCAATACAAGCTTATTGTAAAGAATCCAGTCTTAATTTCTGGATGTGAGTCTGGTAGAACAGACCAAGTAAATGGTTCTTGATTGAAATAATGATGTTTAACTGGAATAACTGCAGGAATGAGAGTTTAAGCAGTTTAGAGGAGAGGCGTTATATGACAATATGAATATAACCTAATTGACTGCAGAAGTTATAAATATCTAAACAAGCAAGTCTTAGCAGTATATATACCTGCCTAAGCTTGCAATCTTTTTTTTCCCCCTCATATACCCACTTCTATTTAGATGCCAATAATGCAATCCGAGTCTGAGTTTATTATAGATTGCTACAGAAGAATGCCTGAACACAGAAGCTGGGTAATTTATATATATAAGAAGAGGGAAGGTAAGAGAACTATATGGAGAAGGATCATTTAAATATGACATGTCTGGCTTAAAAATATAGGTTACATTGTTGTATATTTTGCCATATCTAATTGAGAATTTGATCATTAACATGTTGTTTAAAAATGCACTTTTAGGAGGAATATATCATAAACTTATAAGCTGTATGTCTTGTACTTTAACCGCTGCACTCTAATGGTATAATAGTTTAAATGTTGAGACTATGGATATGACACAGCAGTGTTTTTTGTAGAGAACTAGTCTGGTAAGCTTTGTCCATATTTTATTTAGTAACATAAGGTGGGATACCATGTCACAAACTTATACGTAATGAAAAAACACAATTTAATACTAGTGGGAATCTTATGGTACATACGAAAATCACATTGTATTCCCCCATTTATTCCTGGTCCAGGGGTATAGTGGGTAGGCACAGTGTAGGGACGGGAATAGTTAGATGCTTTCCAATGACACACTATAACAACACATACAAAAACCATAAATCTAAATTAACATACAGATCAGTTAAAACAAGCATATCTATCATATAAATGGGGGAAACTGAAATGTGGAATGTTAAAGGGCTACAAAATAAAGAAAAAAGGAAACTATTTTTGCATTTAGCCATGAAAACCAAAGCTAATCTCATCTTAATACAAGAAATGCATTTAACTTCAGAGCAATGGACAGATATTGGGAAAAAAAGTGTTTAAGACAAATTATAGCTTCTGGGGACAAAACTAACAGTGCTGGGGTGGCCATAATAATTAAAAAACATTATTCAGGATAAAATACTTTAAACTAAGGCTGACAAAGAGGGAAGGTGGTGCTTTGCAACATTTACTAACACGGTATTTCCAAAACCCATAATGGTGTTAAATGTATATGCACCTTGTAGCAACCAACATCTCTTTTTCATGTCACTGTACCCAGTTCTAAACCAACTGGAAGATCATTATCTAATAATTGGTGATGACTGGAACACATATCAAAACCCAGGAAAGGATAAATCAAACCCGACCAAACTACATAATAGACAAGCTACAATAGCTTTAAATGAACTTAAACAAGACTTCAAACTATATGACCACTTTAAATATGAGGATAAAGATAACAAACTGGGAATTACACATTCTACTCCCAACGCCATAAAATGTGGGTGAGAATAGACTTCTTTTTAATCTCAGACATACTCATTAACATGGATCCTACAATAGTCATACACACTAGATTTCTGTTGGATCATTCCAAAGTTACACTGAGTATCAACTGGGGCAAAAAAAAGGTTTTTAAACAATAGAGCTAATAACTGGTCATTAAATCATAATCTGATCTTCAAAACAGATGGAGTAAAAGAGATTGAGGATATATTAAAAACATCCCTTGCAAATATCTTTAATTCCCAAACACCAATGGATATAGAATGGGCATCGACCAAAACACAAATCAGAGGAACGTTCATTAAAAAAGCAGCATATTATAAAAACATCCAACTGAAAGGAACATAAAATAAAGGAGAAAATAGAACAATGTGAGAAAGAATTGATAAATAACCCTAATAATCAAATGGAAATGGACCTCCTAAAACTACAAAGAGACCTATATATGTTCGAGAACAGAAATTTATCTTTTCATGAGACAAGACAGTTGGCTAATTACACAGAAGAAGCCCAAATTACTTCCAGAACATTGGCCAGAATTATCGCTCAACAAAAATCCACCTCAGTTACAGTAGAAGTAAATTACCAAGGGAAAAACTACACAAGAAATGAGGAAATTATCAAAGTATTTGAATAAATATATACTCAAACATATGGAGAACAAACCCTACAAGCCTCGAAGAAGGATAGGGATCTTTTTCTTCAAAAACTAAAATTCCCTAACCTAGATTTAGATCAACAAAAAAAACTAACGGAGCCCATTTCTGTTAACGAGATAACCACAACAATTAAACATCTAAAACCACACAAGGCCCCAGGACCAGATGATCTTACCTCAGAATTGTATAAATCCTTCAGTCCACTAGTTGCTAAATTATATAACTGAATTATATAATAAATAACAACATACATGATATTCACTTTAACGCCTCTAAAACTATTTTTATATTAAAAGACCAAGCAGACCCTAAAAATCCAGATAGCTATAGACCAATCTCTCTTCTAAATATAGACACCAAGATCCTCACCTCAATACTCACAAACAGAGTTAAAAATGTGATAGAGAAAATCATTTCTCCAGAACAATCTGGGTTTACACCACATAGACAGACCAGTGACAACACGCTAACATTAGAAGCGTTAATATCCTTTGCAAATCAGAGAAATACCAACATCTTCACAATGGTAGTAGATGCCCACAAGGCTTTTGATAGGGTCAATCTTGAACTTCTTCAGACAATACATTACACTTCAAATCACGTTTAAATACATATTTGGAAAAATTATCAACCAATCCACAAATAGGATACATTAATTACACAAACACAAAGTTACCACCCCCTAATTAGTACAAGCAGAATCTATTTAAAAACACACAAATGCTTAAATTTTCCTCCTCCACTGTGTTCAATATAAACATTAAAAGAAATCATTTATGTCCAAATTACAAAAATGATTGAAAGAATACATTAATTATAATCCCTATTTAATTCACTTCGTGAAATTTGTAACACGAAGATAGAATAGGGATTATAATTAATGTATTCTTTCAATAATTTTTGTAATTTGGACATAAATGATTTCTTTTAATGTTTATATTGAACACAGTGGAGGAGGAAAATTTAAGCATTTCTATGTTTTTAAATAGATTCTGCTTGTACTAATTAGGGGGTGGTAACTTTGTGTTTGTGTAATTAATGTATCCTATTTGTGGATTGGTTGATAATTTTTCCAAATATGTATTTAAACGTGATTTGAAGTGTAATGTATTGTCTGAAGAAGTTTATGATTTAACATAAACGAAAAGCGCTTAATTTTATACCAGTGGTTGTAGTGTGTGCCTTCTTTCACTCTTTCCAGCATTTTTTGGTTTGTCAGTTGGTTATACTGTTTGTGTTTCAACAGGGTCAATCTTGAATTATTGCTGCAAACGTTCCCTCACTTTGATAAACCTAAACATTTTATACAGATTATTCAAATTCTCTATAGTAATCCATATACATCCCTGTATATAAACAAAGTATGGTCAAACAGAATTTCGATAAAAAATGGAACAAGACAAGGCTGCCCGCTATCACCCTTTCTTTTCAACCTTTACCTAGAACCCCTATTTCTATATATTAAACAAAATACATATCATAATCCCCCCTCAATACATAACTTCAAAGTGTATCTCTCAGCATTTGCAGATGATTTAAACATATACTTCACTACACCAAGTTCAGACATGACCAAAATAATAAACACAATTGAACAATTCTCATGCATGTCTAACTACAAATTAAACCTTAATAAAACTAATATATTCCCCTTAAGGCCACCTAGACTCATCTTCCTAATACCTCTCTTAGACAAAATAAAAATAAAAGAAGAAACCAAATACCTGGGGATTACTTTCTTTCAGAATAACAAGGAATTCTACCAACATAACGTAACTCTTAAATTGCAAAACATAACACAAGATTGTACAAGATGGAATAACTTTAAGTTATTGTTTTTGTCTAAAGTATCAATAATTAAAATGAACATACTACCTAGATTAATATATCTAGTTATGACATCTCAGATAACTATACATAATAAATTATTCAACAAATTCATATCTTTCTAGCAAAATGTGTATGGGAACCTAAAAAGACCAGAATCTCTTGTCAAAAACTAACACTTCCCAAGAACAAAGGGGGTCTGAACTTGCCAGATTTCAAAACCTACTACTCTATTATCAACACTAATAGAATACTGAGAATAGCAGAGTATGACCCCTCGGCAAAGATTGGTTCACCGGCCTGAGTAACAATATACTATAGGTACATAAAAACACTAGACATCAATCCCGAAGTGCTTCCCTTCTTAAATAAAAAAAGATTTACAAGCCTATAACATAATAGAGCCACTAAAACATTCTATACATATAACACAAAAACTTTTTCACTCCTTAAACCTTGGACAAGCTATGTTAATACTACAAACTCTCCATAAAAATCCTAACTTAAAAATAAATAACAAGATGCTAAACCTAGACTCCTTCCCTCAGTTAAAACATAAGAGAATCCAAGATATCTACCCATTCCTCAACAGCACAATTCATGAATTAAGAAGTAATCTAAACTTACCTAAAGTATATATAATAATTTTAAGACAAATCAAAGAGGTGTGTTCCAGTTACCTCCAAAACCTTACCATACTCGAAAGTGACATCGAAAACTGTACCCTACTTTGGAAGACTATGTTAATGTCAAGGAAAGCAATAATGAACTCATACAAAATGATAGGGGAAATCAAATTCCAGAAAGACCTTCTCTTCTCTAATTACTGGAGAAAATTAAAACATGATATGGATGACCAGCAAACAGAAAAGGCAATCAACTTAACATTAAAAACTGTTCCACTTAAAAAACTCTCTTACATGCAACTCATGATTAATAATAATGCTTATTTCACCCCAGCAATTCTTCACAAATTCAGTACAACTAAGTCCCCATACTGTCCACAATGTAAAGACCAGATTGTAGACCTAATACATATATTCTGGAGTTGTAAATGTGTTTTCAAGCTTTGGAATTCCCTTAAGTTACAAATGCAAAAAAATGGGTATCAAGCATCAACACTAACATGGGAATTTACTCTTTTACACATCCTCCCAGCCAACATCTCAGGAAAACAAGCTAACCCACTTATAATGATTTTCTTAATAATGAAGCTATATATACCTCGCAAATGGTTAGATCCTGTAAGTATCCCTTGGGAGGAATTCAAGAAATCTGCTATTAAACATCTACTAGCACATAAAATAGTATTGGACAAAAGAAACAAAAATATGAAAGTCTGAGCAATCTGGGAACAGTCCTATAAAATCTTATTAGCATAAAGCACCAGGTACACCATATCTTATGAACTGGAAGTATTCCCACGAGTACACAGCTTAACTATGGATTAAGTATCATTTTTGTATGTGCTGTTTTTAGACTAAGGACATTAATTGTGAAAGCATTTTTGTATATATTGTAATTAGGTATGTTGTATGACCTATATGTTTCTACTTAATCCACAATGTATAACATGCAAATATGGTCATTTTGTAAATATGGAATGGTTATGGTTTTTGCAAATGTAAAACAAAAATAAAAATTATTGAAAAAAAAAAAAAGAAATGTTTACTCCAGATTTATTTCACTCCTATACAAACTAAAACTGTGCCCCTGCATTGTAAGCCCCCCCCCCCATTTTTGGTATAAAGCTAATGCACAGTGCTATATCCATTGCCATTCTATAACACCACTAATTAAAAGTGGCACATTAATAATTTTCTTTCAGACTTGATGGCCAAAGTTTATTGCAAATGTCATTTGAACATAAACAAGTCAGCTTAAAAGAAAACCTTTTCCCTTAAATAAATATTCACTGTCAACCAGAATGTCCTTACCATTACTATGTATCATCTCCTTTCTGTGAATATAGATTCACCCTTATGCCTTTGCACAGTGCATGTAACATAACAAAAAGCTTTTGACTGAGTATCCCTCAACATGAATCACATTATCATGAAATGGCCTTTGTAGGAAGCCTACAAAATCTGGCATCAGTCTACCATCTTAGCATCTCTGAATCCTGACTAAATTATGATTTTTGTATTTTACCCACAGTTAAAATAACATTATCAGTTTTAATTATAAAAGGTCAACAGAATACCCAAGAGGGAGAATCTTGTCATGCTCGTGGTTTAAAAAATAAAAGTCTCAATAGAAGTTGCACTGACAGGTAAAACTAATACCAACAGTGATGTAAACCCAGAACTGGTTGCTGGTAAAATCATGACAATTAGAAAATGAAATCAATATAATGTTGTTTTTCAGTCTACCATTCCATTTCAAATACACTTATCCAGGTAACAAAAAAGTGATTAAAGAAATAAGACAGACTGATAGACAGATAAATAGGTAGACAGAGCATGCCTAAGGTCCATCAGTATAACATTATTGGGAATTATCACTGCTAACATCCGAGACAATTCCAATCTTGTAAATGTACTCCATGCCAAAATTGTTGCCATATCCAGTGCTGTCAGCCTGGTTATTCAAAGTACCTGAAGTCCTAGCAGTATACTATGCATTTAGATCTTTTACACAGCACTTGGAAACTGACCCAACACTGGAAAATATAGATGGGAGCACAGATTTGACAGGCAGCAGCTCAATTAGCCACATCTCCACCTTCAGTAAAATACATGAACCTATTCACAACAGCTACTCCCCATTGGAAGAGCAGAGTAAGAATAATATATAAATTATGGCTGAACCTTAACATAAATGCACAAGTCAAACAACGGGATCAAGTTAACACAGTTGCAAATCAGAACCAGTTAAATCAAGCAGGATCCTAGTTTTCCATTAAATTGCACAGTCATGTAAATTGACTACAAATGCAAAATAAATTTCAGGAAAAACTAAAGAAAAAAAAGGTCATCAAATAGAATAATTTGAATATAAATAGACCATAGCTAGCAGATAATTTTTATAATTCCAAAATTCCTGACACCACATTTTTACTGTTTCCCAGTTTTTTTACACTGAAAGTGAATTTCCCATTTACAGAATGAATTAAGTAATAAATATATATATACTTGGACTTGGATGTTTTGCATTATATGTGTATATACAGCTGTTTTTATTTATTTTATTTATTTTACATTTGTTGACCGGGCTAGTCTAGCTGGATATATGTCCATTTTCAGTAGAGGCCCAGGGAGATAAGCTCCAAAATTAAAAATTATAATGAAAATAAATGAAATCCCATTAAAGAAATACATGTAAAGTAACCAGATAAATTAAGACATTCTAACTAGTGACATAGTTCTAAGATATAAACATGCAGTAGTTAGAAAATAAACGACAAAAATATTGCAACACGAGACATACATGTAGAATACTATCATAATGTACAGAGAGTAGGGATACAGGAAAGTAAGAAGATGGCAGTTATGTAAGTACACCCTCTTTTTTTTTTTTTGTTATTATTATTATAAATAGATAGTAAGAAGGAGATATGGGTCAGTGGATGCAAAAAATGAAATAGATTTAGGGTTCTAAAAATGAGAAGTTTAGTCAGGGATCAAGAAATAAAGTTAGTCAGGATTAGTACAGGGGCACAGCCATTGTGTTTTAAGGTAGAGCTTGAGTTTCTTTTTAAAGAGAGATTTTGAGGGAATAGTAGAAAGTTCAGAGGGAAGCAGGTTCCAATCTTTTCCAACAGTGTTAGAGAAAAGGGAATCTCTGGCCTTGTTGTTTGCTTTGTCAGTATCTACAAGAAGTTTGCGTGAAGATCATAGGGACTTTAGGTTATGGTAGGGGTGAATAAGAGTAGATAGTATAGGTGTTTTGTCAGGTTGATAAAGAATTTGATGGGCTATGCCTAGTTGATTAATTTTTAGTTGCTGATGAAATTCAAGCCAGCCTAGTTGTTTTAGATTAGTACAGTGGTGGGTTCTGTAAGGGTTGCCTGTGGCAAATCTGGCTATGTTGTGGTAGGAGTTTTCTAATTTCAAAAGATTCTTTTTTGATAAGTTGGTAAATATGGGAGAGGCATAGAGAAGGGGTGAGATAAGGTGGGAGTGGGCTATAGTTGTTCTAGATTCTGGAGTGAGGAAAGGTTTGATTCTGTAAAGAGAGCCTATTTTTTTGTTAATAGTTTTCAATGTGTTGCCTATATGGGTATCAAAGTTAAGGTTGTTATCAATGGTAATGCCTAGTAGTTTGGTAGTAGGATCTTGTGATATAGGTGTGCCATTTTCAGATGTTATAGTAAAGTCTATGTGGGGAGATTTACTGGAAGGTGTGAAGAGGAGAAGTTTAGTTTTTTTTTGGTTAAGTAGTAGACAGCATTGGGAAAACCATTCTTCTACAGAATTAAATATGTGTTGTGTGAGGGAGTGAAGATCTGATACAGATGTGGCTGAGCAAATTAGTGTAGAATCATCTGCGTATTGTATGCATGTAGCTTGGGGAACTACTTGGTGGAGGTCATTGATAAATAAAGAAAATAGGAGGGGACCCAGTATGGACCCTTGTGGGACACCAATGTTGACAGGTAGCTGGGAGGATAGAGTGGAGTTCCAGAGTACTGCTTGATGTCTGTTATTTAAGTAGGACTTAAACCAGTTAATAGGTTGGGTTTCAACTGACAAAGATTGAAGAATGTGTATGAGTATTTGGTGGTTGACCATATCAAAAGCCTTGGATAGGTCTAAAAAAAGTGCAGAGGAAAGGGTGTTATGGTTACGATTTTTGTTGATTGTCTCTGTAAAGGAGAGGAGGGCAGTGGTGGTACTGTGGGAAAGTCTGAAACCATGTTGGGTATTACTCACTCTGTGCATTATTTTTTCATTGTCAGTAATGTTTTGGAACTCTGCCTCAATATTTATTGTATAACACGGATCATTGCAGTTTAAATAATTCCTACAGTGTAACTAAATCATGTTTCCTCTTGTCAGATTCATGTCTAAAAAGGGTTTTTGGTCCAACCCACTTGTTCCTCGTCCTTCTCTAACACAGATGACAAGCAGGCGGTGCATTTTGTTTAGCTGTTTAGATGTTTAATACATAGAAACACATCAGGATGGATAACAGCATCATGAAATATAAATGAACTGGTTAACAGACAGACCTTACAAACACACATGCTTATATCTCAACAGCTTACTACAAAATGGCAGTCAGGCTCACACATGGTCAGTATTTATACACTTGTGCAAGCCCTTGGATAGCTTCTTAAAGATACGTACACACACATTGATCTACACCACTTAACCGGTTAACAAAGAAATAAATATATAAAGACAGATATGAAAACTTCTGCTGTATCAACTTAGGCTTTTAAGTGAATGAGAATGTCTCAGACTACTGAAGCAGCTAGTTTCCTCTGCAAGCGATTAAATGCCAAGTAACCTAAATTTGTACCCTTGAAAACTACACCAAGCCATGAAATATGGGATTTCAATATATGAATATACTATATGTATGATCCAGTCCCTTTTATCAGTTCAGAATTCCTGTTCAGATACAGAGCCATAGCTGCTTCCAGTGTGCATATGGTTTATATATGCAAATATATGAATGCATATTTAAAACCTGTTTGTACATTTAAACCAAATTCTTTTGACTATAGGTGTTCCTTTATCATCTTGTTTAAAATACATTGCAAAATGCACAACCTGCTTCTCTTTCTGGGTAGGAAAGACAAGCATTATATATGAGATACATATAATGTGGAAAAGTAAAAAAAGTTTTATTTGGAAACACCAAAACCAGGACAGCTTTTAAGAATGACATTTTTTATATTTTAGAAAAGGTTATACAGAACTTTTGTTGTGATGACTCGAAAAATAAATTGGATGTTAAAGCATTCTACTGGTAGACATTATTAGATGTGAATGAGTATGGCCTGAATAAAGTTAGTTAGGTTAAATATACATTAAAAAAACAGGAGGGGGTGTCAGAAAAAAAATTGCACACAGCATTAGGTGAAATGCCATGGTGAGTTGAAACGTACATAGGGGATCAGCATCATGCTACAGGAGAAATCATGTGATATACAAATATACTAACGACTACATAAAGTCATGTAAATGAGTCCCATCATGCCAATGAGAACTGTCACTTATGCAAACAAAAACATCAGACATAGTAGAGTGATTCAGAAATGTGCAAATTTAGTTTGAAGCACCGCAGTGCACATCTGCTCAGAATGCAAGTATTTTCTGCAGCACATGAGGTTCACTGCTGCTATGTCATAGCATTAGCTAAGCAATGGTGTAAGTGGCCAGTTTTGGCGCCAGTGACCACAGTATTGCACATCACCACCCTGTGGGTCACAGACAGATCCACCAACAGGTTGTATAATAGAGCAGAGAATATATGACCTAGTCAGACAGCAGACAGAAAATCATCATAATGTGAGCTTTCTATGACACAGTTCATTTCCCTAATATCATGTAGGCTGTTGATTGCATCCTCATTGACATTAAGGGCCTAGCTTCTCCACATAGCATGCAGTATGTTTTTTTTTTTTTGACAAACAGAAGACTTTCTACTTCACCAACTGCTATGTGGTATGGAATGCACAGGATACTATATACAATGTGGCTGTCCACATACAAGCAGTCTCCATGACCCGCATCTATCTCATGTATGTCTTCTACCAATGTATTATATATAGTGTGACTTCCCACAGGGACATCTAAGAGGCAAGTGTACACATTGACAGCTACAGAGCTCTGGGTATGCTTTTCCTAGTGATGCAAGCAGCAGGCCACTTATAATAGTGTCCACTACTATCTGTTGCAATTAATGCAGGATATGACTAGAAACTATGGCTGTTGACCCTCATCCAACCCCCCCAGATGATGTCTGAGATAGTGTACACCACAGCATACTCACAGGCATCAAATCTGTGTTCAGACACATGAATGAATGCTTCCACTACTGCATATATTTGGTGGCACACAGTGGTATGTGTCCAAGATCTACTGTCACTTACTCATGGTGTTTTCCATATTACATAGCATAGCAGAATGCAAGGATCTACAACACTGAAACATTGCAGTACTGCCTGGCAGACTTGCTGCAGTAGCACTGGAGGAGTTGGGCACTGAGATGCCAAAGTGACTGGTAACAGCACTACTCCATGCAAGGTAGAGGCAGATGGAATATGTTGCAACACTGTCAAAAAGGTGGCATTTTGTCCACAGCTGTGGGCAATGACAAGTACAACATAGTATAAAACTGATGCATACATTACAACTCCCAGGTTATGCACTACAGTGACTTCACTGACCATGCTGTTAGTCAAATATTACCTTACGCACACAGGCAGATGATGAAGACAATGCACAGTCATTATCATTTTCACAATTGGAAGGACACTGTGACAGGTGACAGCAAAGCTATCATAGGTGTAAGGGTTACTGAAGTGATATATGGTAGCCAAGAATATCAGTAGCACATTGGGAGAGTCATGGATCACATGCTCAAGTGCTGGGTGGAGCTTCCATGATATGATTGCTAGGCAGTTGTGCTGTATGGCCTGGTACTATTGGGACTGGATGCATCCTGCAAGGAGGAAGGTGTAGTACTTAAATATTATGTCTGGGAAACCTCTATGGGCCCTCATATGGTAAGGTACTACATGGATGTCATCCGCATTCCTGATGAGTGCCACAGCTAGGCACTGCACTAAGTTGGCCAAACAGGGGATAGAAATAGGGTGGATCTGTGGGATTCAGAGAGGATGACCTAATAGTTCTCCCTTGAAACAGAGCCAGATGAGCATTTGCCAAACCCATGAGATTGGCACATGTAGGGGTGGAGGCTGGTACAGCCAGAGATAACAGTGATGCATACCTCTCTTTTTGCAGAATTTTATCTCATATTTTTGGCACACTCCTCATTAACTTTGTGGTTTTCTGGCAAAGTGGCATGCATTTGAAATGCTAACACAAATTATGTTATAGTAGCAACCTTCTAAGTTTATAATAAGAGCAATATTTAAAATCTGGCCCTGTTTTGGGCCTTTGATTCCCCATTTCCTGTTATTTTTGGATTTGTCCTGATTTCTTAGGCAAAAAAGTTGAAAGTTATGCAGAACAGCATATGCCATCTGTATAAGTCTGATCTTTGACAATTCACCATGCATCCAGATCTTTGCACAGCCATGGTTTACATTTGTCAGTATCTTCATGGATGCAGCAGTGGATGCTAGTTAGGCCACCCTTGCTGGCATCATGGCATTTCAGTTTGCACTTCACTATTCCCTTGCAGAAGGATAATGATATCCAGGATGTGGAATCCTACACCAAGGCACTCTATATGCATCTTCAGGATTGCATGGACCGTGCTATCCCAAATAAAACCAAGACTCCTTCCCCAAGCAAAAATAAACCAGTCTGGTGGACCCCGGCCATAAGCAAACTTTACAATAAAAGGAGGAGACTTATACAAAAAAAGGCCAAATCTCAAGTAGAAAAATCATCCCTGATCAGCATTATTAAGAAATTGAGGGCCCTCATCAAGTCAACTAAAGCTAATTTTGAAAAGAAAGTTGCCAAGGATGCAAAGGATAACCGTAAGGCCTTCTATGGCTACATCAAAAACCTAAATGGCAATGCTCAGGTCTGTTCTGAGCTACTACAAAATGGAACAAAATACACTGACCCTTCTGACATTGCCAACATCTTGGCTGACAGGTTCAGTGCAAATCCCCCCCACCACCACCTACAGGGCCTATTACAATTCCAGGGGTTTGTGTAAGTCCAATTATTACTGATATGTTGGTTAACAAGGCTCTAGCTAAAGCTAAAAACACTGCCTCCATGGGACCAGATGGTGTCCCAGGCTGTGTCATACGCGAGCTCCAAAAGGAATTAACCCGGCATCTTAATATCCTGTTCAGTCTCAGCCTCTCCACAGGACATGTGCCCATAGAATGGCGCATGGCAACGGTGGTCCCGCTACACAAGGGTGGAGCCACAACTGACCCTGGGAACTACCGACCAATAAGCCTGACCAGTCTGATCTGTAAGGCTATGGAGCGAATCATTATGGAACTCATAAATGGAGAGATTGAGAACCTCCAGTCGCTGGACCCCACACAGTTCAGCTTCTTCAAGGGTAGATCATGCCTCCTGAACCTGGTGGATTTCTTTGAGACAGTTACTCAGGCTATAGATAAGGGAAAGGAGGTACACACGGCTTACCTTGACCTTGCTAAAGCATTTGACACCATTCCCCATTCAGGTATTATTGATAAGCTCACCAGCCTGGGCATAATCCCTTACATCACAAGATGGATCGCAAACTGGCTCTCAGAAAGATCCCATAAAGTAAGAGTAGAGGGATCTATGTCCGAATCCAGACCAGTAATGAGTGGTGTGCCTCAGGGCTCTGTCCTGGGGCCCCTCCTGTTTGGCATATACTTCTCAGAAGTACAGGCAAGCACGGAAGGGCTGTGGCTGACTAAGTTTGCGGATGACTGCAAACCGGGTGCTATAATAGAGTCTACAGCTGACATGGAGATCCTGCAGAAGGGCCTATATGAGACTGATGCATGGAGTCAAAGTCATGGTCTCAAGCTAAATGCAAAAAAATGCGTAGTAATCCCCTTTGGAAAAAATAGAGTACCCGCAAACTACAACATATGAGGTAATCCCCTGAAATCTGAAGAAGAAATAAGGGATCTAGGGACCCAAGTAGATAGTCAGCTTTCCTTTGATAACCATGTTGCCAAAGTGGTTAGAAAATCCTTCTATGTGTCCCATCTGATCACGAAAGGGTTCGCATCAAGATCTAAGGATGTAATGGTGCCACTCTACTCTTCCCTCGTCAGACCCATTATTGAGTACAATGCACCAATTGGAATGTACCTGGCTAGACATCTCTAGCAGCTGGAGAGACCACAGAGATACCTAACCAAGAGGATTACTGGCCTCAAACAGTTGCCCTATGCAGCACGATTGAAAAAGCTAAGACTGTTCTCTGTTGCATACCACTTTCTCAGAGGCGATCTCTGTCTAACGTACAGAGCCATGTC